>NC_141040.1:6687500-6870000 GCF_052040795.2 Danio rerio
TGACATCATATACCATTGTGTTCCTAAATTCATTCTTACAGCTTGAAGAAAGTTTATAACGAGATTCATTTTTCAGCAATTTTTAATAAACCTAGGAAAATAGATTTTTCACACCACGACCCTTTTAAAGTCATCTTACTTTCGAATGAGCTTTACAAAACTTCTTGATCTTGGCGACATCATCACCAGAGAAGGTGGGTACGATCTCCTTACTCATAAGCTTCACATTGTTAGCCAATAAGATTGTTCTGCAGAGAGTCAAGATGTTATTCTGAGGGGATTCAATATTGATAACTGTAGGACTCTGAACAAACAAACCTGAAGGTCCCTGAGGTGAAACCGCCCTGTTTTGCGGGCAGGCAGCGGTAAACACCTACGATCTGCACGCGGTCACCTGGCTTGACCCGATCCACGAGGTCATCATTGGCGATGATGTCAACAGAGCGTGGCAGTTGTCCAGCGGGGGCTTTCTCTGGCATCTCCTGAATGGTCAGTGTCTGGTGGTCTTTATAGCAGCAAAGGCCAAACTCTGTCTCCAGAGGATTGTTTTCTTCATCCTATGTACAGTAAAGTACAGTAAAAACATTGACAGGATGTACAGAGAGACCATCATCCATGTTTGAGGTAACAAGAAAAACAGATGCTGATGTGATGTGCATGAATGTAGACAAAATAGTTAAAAAAAAAAAAAAAAGTTTTTTAAAAAGTCCACTAAAGGCGTTTGATTATTTGATACAAATAATTAAATTAAAATTTAACTAAATATTTAACACATATTTAAAATGTAAACTATTTGACTATAAAACAAAAAAACAACAACAAAACAATCTACTTATTTAAAAAATGGAGTTAGTAATTACATTTATTATTCACATTTAAATAAAAAAAATTAGCTTTGAATGAAATTGACTTGAACTGAATTTAAATATAGGTAAATATTTACAAAATGCATTATGTTGCTTCATAAGTATATGGAAAAATTAATAATTAATATATTATTATTTACTGAAATATTCATTTTATTAAACTTAATTTAAATTATTTCATTATGTATTCAACAAATTTAAATGAACTTAAATGTAAAAACTTTAAACATTTCAGTAAGTGTCTTGAAATGGGCATCATAATACAAGCTTAATAAATTATCATTTTAAATATTCACTAAACAAGTGTATGCATGTATTAACTTTAAACAATTTTAAATAAATTATTTAAATATCAATTTATGGTTTAAACTCTTAAAATTTGAAGTTTATTCATTTAAATATGTAAACAAAGAACAAATAAAGATGTTAATATTTGTGCCTGTAAATATTACATTTAATTATCAAATGTAACCATTAAACATATTCTCAACTGACAGAGAGAAAGACAGACAGACATAAAAAAAAAAAAAAAAAAACATACTACTATATGTAACCCCGCTGGTCTTAAACCACCCAACCCGCTCCAAGCTGGTATCGAACAGGCGACCATTCGCATGGGAGTCGTTTGCTCTAACATTTAACGCCATTTACAGTAACTCACTTTGGTCGGATAGATGGCACTAGAAGGAAAAGCGTCCAATGATGTCAGATCTGTATACTTTCGTTCCAAGGTTTTCTTGGTAGCTGGACAATAGTGGACACTACGCATAATCTTAGGCCTCACCAAAGAACCTACAGATGGAAAGACAATGAAGACAACCAAGTGGAATAAACATGCACATTTATATCTGATATAGATATAATATGCAACGTGCATATTCAAAGCTCTGATAAACAATTTAGAAATCAGCGTGTTACATTCTGAACATTACTTTATCTATGTGAAATGACAAACGTCAAGTATAAGCAGTTAAATCTGAGCGCTTACAGGAATGTTTCACCTAAAAAATTATTTACTCAATTTCTCACCCTCACGTGCTTCCAAACCTATGAGTTTGTTATCATCTTTTGTGTTCAAAACAATATTTGAAAAAAGAAGAAGCTGCAAGCATGTAACCATTGACTTCCATACTAGAAAAAATAAATATTAGGATGTCAAAGCTAAGAAATATCTTATTTTGTGTTCAGAGAGTTTTAATTTTATTGCTATTTCAGCTTCTATGGCAAAAATAGAATAGATCAATTTATCATGTTTTATAAATACCAATTTTTTATGTAATGTAATGTATTTTTTATTTAATGCCATGTCGGCAACCAAGGCTATTTTCATGGCAGGAATCTTTCAACAATAAATATACAATTAAAAAAAAAATCAACAAACAAAATAAAACAAATTAAATAAGATTTTTTTGTGTTAATACATGATAAAAATTCTAAAATCTTTTCTGGTTTCACTTTGTTAAAAATGTCCTTCAAAGAGTTCATTTCATAAAAAAAGTCTTCTGGAATCAGTAAAAGCAGGACAGTCCAGTAAAATGTGTTTTAAGAGGAGTTTTGCAGCACAAACACGGAGTAGGGTTTTCACCTTGGAGCAAAAAACCATGTGTTATTCTCGTATGCCCAATACGACATCTGGTAAAAACTACTTGATCAAATCGATTGTTAAAATGTCTTAATTCTGTGTGAAATTTCAGGTTGGATTTCATGTAATTTATCGTTTTCTAATGCATCCCATTCCTTTTGCACCAATTTTTTATAACTATAAAAATATTCTAACAATTAAAAGTCATCAACAGCAATAAATAATGTCCCAGGTAAAATACATAAATAGCAATAATGATAATATATAAGATAAAAATCTAAAACAGTTTATTAAGGTTTCCTTTTGATACAAATTTTACAATTTTAGATGGATTCTTTTGTGTTCATCTAAAATCAGATGGTCAATCAAGTTTGGAACAAGTGAAGGATGAGTAAAAGAGAACAACATTTTCTGTTTTGGAAGAAATAATTGCTTTGATAAGTAATAAGTAAAGTAAATCTTACTCACACTTGGTCACGATGCCTTCCACACAAACAAGGTTTCCCAGAAAGCGAGCACTCAGAGTACGAGGAGACACATGTTTGTTCCCAAAACTGCCCTCGAAACCAACATGAAACTCCTCAAACTGCTTAGCGTAAGTGGCGTCTATTGAAGCCACGAGATCCTTCAGGGCTTTCTGAAACGCCACCAGCTCAGCGAAAGCATTCTTCAGTAATCTATTAAAAAGAGACACTTAATCAGATCAATAAAGATTCAAGGATATACACTCAAAAAATTACATTTGCCACTACTTATTTAAAATGAGCTGAAACAACACAATTCAAGCTTTTTTGGGGGAAACCTAACAGTTTTATGTTAAATCAATATCAATTTGTAAAAACTAATAGGTTAACTTATTTTCTTCGAGATGTTTTAACACAAATTGATTGTGTGAAATCCAGCATTTTTTACAGTGTATGGGAGAATGGGGGCAACATGGGGCAGTTACAACAAGACTTATTTCTCCATTAAGGAATGAGCTATGGAGGGATGATATTCATACTACATATTGTCAGTTGGATCCTTCTTCCATCCAAGAGAAATCAGCCATATGTGACCATTCCTTCAGTATAAAACTCATTTTAGGTATTTAAAAAAAAAAAAAAAAAAAAAAAAAAAAAAGTAGTTTTTTGTAATGATCAGAAAATTTCTCATACAGCCCAATCTGTTTTTGTGAAACATTTTAAATTTGTATAATTTAAATCACTGTTTTCATAGCTTTAAATAGGTATAGCTATCAAGCGTTAAAGCTATTGTATCTCTCTAGCATGGAATGTTTAATCAAGGTTGACAGAGTTGCTGAACATGCTTCTGTAACTGTCCCCAATTGTTATAAAATTCATTTGAAAGCTTGCCATATTAACAAATGTACAATTTTATTGATCACAGTTTTAATATAATTTGAAAAAAATATTTGATTAATTAATTCATGTCAACATTCTTAGTAGTAGTTTGGTAAAGGTTCAATCTTTCAGTAAAAAAAAAAAAAAAAAAAAAAAAAAGTTCAGTTTTTTTAGGCCTTATAATTGGATGTTGCTCGTTTTTTTTTTTTTTTTTTTTTTTTTTATGGTTTTGTATTTATATGGCCAACACATTTAATAATTTAACCAATTTTCATTTAGTGGGTTTACCAAAAAATAAAATCCAACTCGAGGTTTTAGATTTTTTTTTTTATTATAATTTCAATGAATGTTGCAATTGTCCCTTTCTTTAAGTAATAAATGCAGAATTTATTAACATATCTACACATATTATAGCAATATGGGTGCCTGTCCAACAGAAGTGAGTTTATTGTATTAAAATTTTGGGGTTCCACAAAAAAAAATTGTCTTCGAGAAACTGAAAGAATTGCAAAAGTGTTGCAACTGTCCCCACTCTCCTCTACAGAGAATTTTCATCACACATAATCAGTCAGCCATATTGGAAACACAGAACGTAAACAATGTGACTGAACTGACTAAGAATCATATTATTTGCTTACTACTGCTGAAAATGATCAATTGTTTTGGGCTTTGCTATTAGATTGTATTAGAATACTGAAAGCCATGTAAAGTCAAGCAGACGAGAGAAAAAAAAGCTGTCTGAAGAACAAAAAGTGTTTGTGGTTGACCAAACTAATTCACGATTTCCATGGCAAGAATCTTGATAACGTTCATGTTTGTTCTTATAATTTATGCTCAAGCGAGTGTAACATTAGGCTAATCTGGTCAAATGTATCCTTTACCACATGTTAAATCAAAATGCTACACCATATTCTGCTTTAGTAAGTGATTTAGCAGCTTCCATGTTTTTTTTTTTTTTTTGTATATTTTAGACAGCAGAGCAACATATAGTACATCAACCATGCTGTTTACACCAGAGTTTCACATGTATCTGGCCACATGTTTTACTGACCAAATCCTTAAGAGCAAACAACGTTAAAGAAAAAATCTAAAATTGTCAAAAAAGCAAAATATGAAACAAAATAGACAACTTTTAATCAAATTAATCACTTACTCTTTAGCTCTTTTTTCACTTTTTCTTCTCAGATCATTAATGTTGACAATGAGACGACACTGTCCATCAGACACCATACTCCTGACCTTTTCATGGTAGATGCCCTGATCTTGCTGTAAATTACAATAAAAAAAGATTTAGTTTGACAGACAAAAAACAAAGTTTATACAGTTCAAAATGCCCACAAGTCAAACACATAAAGATTATTCAAATTATTCACATCATCATCCAGAAAGTCTAGATATTCCCTCTGTGACTCTCTCAGCTCGAGGTCCTCTAACCCAGTATCCATTTCTCCTACACGCGCATCAGCATGTGCATTACAATATTTTAAAATAACATTCACAGTTCAACAAAAATCAAATGCACAAACATGAAGCAACCAAACCAAGCTGGTGCAACAGGCCTGACAATCAATTATGTTAATTAGGCTCATTAACTTGAGCATGTGATTATCCAATTGATTTGAATAGAGCTACCCCTATTTCGAACCATGCTTTCATTATGGTAAAAAATATAACAGATAACCATGTGTAGCCTATATCACGTTTTTACTGTAAATACAATGGTTAAACTGTGGTTAGTGTAGCAAAATCATGAATAATTCGTAATTATCATGTTTGTTTGTTTTTTTTTTTTACAAGTAACCATGTTTTATTTGTGTAATGGTAGCTGGACCCTATTAGCAAAATAGATTCTCCTGAAAGCTTCTTAAAATGCTCGAGTCAAAAGGACAATGAATGCGCTAGACCCCCTTTGAATTATTCCATTCTTTTATACTGTATTTGAAGCTCTTACAGTGCTCTTCAGTTATTTTACTCCGAGCTGCTTGATACTGTTGACACTCACACATACTGTAGTTGCATAATACGCACATAAATTAGTTCCTTTTCGTTTGTTACGACATTCCAGGACGAAGCCTCAGGCTACGGCTCATATGGTTTTGTAAAAGATTTATAAGGGCGAATCTTCCTTTGTTCGGTTCTCTGCAAACAAACTCCTGAAGTGTCTGAAGGCGTTCCTCTTCGGTGACTGACTTTACCATTCAGCAAATAGGATTTGAGCGCGCGCTGTGAAGGCGTGTTTCATTGGTTGGACCTGCGGAACGATTACGCCCCTTTCTATATGTAGTTCCTCAAGCTGGAGAAAAACTGCTTGTTCAGCTCTTATCTGGTAATATATCCTCTGTCTGAATCCAATATTTTACATACTAATCAGTTAAGTAAGGGAGCGGGGCACAAAGTAACACTTTTTGGCTTTGGTCAAATAATAAACAAAGGCTTGGGGTTAAACAAACCATTTGTTTTTTTACCAACAAAACACAAGCCTCTCCTACAAATGAGCTCTGGTTGTATAATCGCCGGACTATTGTTTCTTTGCAGTGTTGCCAAAAGTGCCAGGAGTAAAAATGTTACTATTTACCTCACTTCAAGTTGTAACAGACAGGGTTAGTTGTAACACATGCTTAAAAAAAGGCAGATTACACACAGTTTATTTAAAAATTTAAAGTTTACTTTAAATAGTAGCTATATTTTCTCAGTACCTAGCTCAATTTATTTTTTATTCTACACAGCACAGTATGTTTTCCAGAGATGGGTTGCGGCTGGAAGGGCATCCGCTGCGTAAAAACTTGCTGGATAAGTTGGCGGTTCACTCTGCTGTGGCGACCCTGGATTAATAAAGGAACTAAGCAGTCAAGAAAATGAATGAATAGCACGGTATATTTATTTATTTATTGGATAAACACATTTGGATTATACAATGCATTTATTTGTATTATTAGCAGTAAAATATTTTTTGTCTATCAAAAAAAAAAAAAATTTCATTTCATTTAAATAGTTCTCAACATTACACTCAAAATTATATATATATATATATATATATATATATATATATATATATATATATATATATATATATATATATATAGTGTTAGTTTGATTGGTGTCCAACAGTGCGTGGCTTAATTGTAACACTAACTAACTAACCGCGCGGTGTCGTGTTTTCTTCAAAACTGGCTAGCAGTCACTTTGTGTTTTACATCTTTCAAAATGGTTTCATATTTTAGCCTAGAAGATGGTAGTCACAACAATATATTTAAAAAATATTGACTATAATAAAAAATTATTTTAGGTTGCAAAAATGGTTTCTCCGTGTTCTCATCCAAATTTCGCCAAACTTTTTCAATAATTGGCAAGAAGACATCTGCCGACACTGTGGTGAAAACCTCGCAGTCATGCCATGGTTAACCCTGAGCAAGTATACCTTAAATCTCGGTGTTACATTTAACCTCGCGTTACTTTGTGCCTCGCACTCCCCTACCAATGGTTTGAAAATTATAGACAATAAATTTAATCACTTTTACATCAAAAATGTTATGCAGAACCACATTGTTGCCAAAATGTAAACCATTTTATATTTCCTTATTTGAGCAGATTGAGTGGAAAAAAGTTTGGAACTTTGGAAAGTTTGGAAAAGTTTGGTTTTGTTGACATTGGTATGGGGACTGTCATGATTTATATTTATCTTGACTTTGAAAATAAAATTTGATGACAACTTTTTAGAAACAAACATATGAATTAGCTTACATTACTTACTGAATTATTATTATTATTATTATTATTATTATTATTATTATTATTATTATTATTTCAGTTTCACCTTACAAAAATAATCCATGGGTTGACCAAATGATGATATGACCTGATCTATATATTTAATTATAATTAATTGTATTACATTATAATGCTTGTTTTTCTTTACAAACAATTAAAAATTATTATATTTTATCATATAATTAATAGTTTTATTTGTTACCTTGATGTATTATTTATTTCAGAAGATTTGTTTACATTTAGAATTAAATAAAATATTTGTTGTGCTAAATACTATCCTATTCCAGTATTCATCTGACTGTATATTGACTGTTTATGCTACTTTTGTTCTCAACATATTTTGTATTCAATAAAAAACGGTCTGGTTCTGTTGATTCTCTCGTCAACAAATCAGTGATTGAATCCTTTAGTGAGCTGGTTCAAAAGAATCGATTCGTTTGAGTGAATCAAAAACAATGCTCTTCCCTCGCACTTGCGTATGTTTTGATCGAAGACAGAGCCACTTTTGTTGAGGAGACAGTCCGTGCTCTCAGTCTGTCCTGACCTTTGCTTCTGTTATCGCGTATTGGGTCGTTCAAACTGTGAATAGGCGATCACACAGATAACAAAGTTTGACAGTTCGTTTAGGGACTGCCGCGTCTGATACTTGTATTTTTCACCTGTCTTCAAACCCCAGGTAGTCATCGCGAGATTTCACTGACAGGGTTGGTCAAAATCTCATGTCGGCGGAAAAAAGTGGAGTTTTGATTAGGAAAACCAAAACAAATGTGATCAGCGACCTTTATAAACAAGTAAGTTGTCTGTTTTTTTGACGTTGTTGTCGTTTAGAAACATTATTTGGTCATTTACTTCTAATAAAACGAGTTTATTGTTGTTGTTTTTACTGAAGTCAGCTGAAACGAGATACAAGAGTGAGTGAAACTCATTCACCGATACTCAACCACAGGTTACAGTACGTAAACTGAAACAATTAACGGTTGCGGTTTGGAAATTGTTTTCGTATTTTAAGACAGTTAACTTATTGCAATCAATAATAATGTGGATATATTACTGTGTATATAAGTATATCCAATGGTTTGTACACAATCAAATTATAGGCTATACAAACAAACTATCTATCTATCTTTCTATCTATCTATCTATCTATCTATCTATCTATCTATCTATCTATCTATCTATCTAACTATCTATCTATCTATCTAACATGTTATCTATCTATCTATCTATCTATGTATCTATCTATCTATCTATCTATCTATCTATCTATCTATCTATCTATCTATCTATCTATCTATCTATCTATCTATCTATCTATCTATCTATCTAACATGTTATCTATCTATCTATCTATCTATCTATGTATCTATCTATCTATCTATCTATCTATCTATCTATCTATCTATCTATCTATCTATCTATCTATCTATCTATCTATCTATCTATCTAACATGTTATCTATCTATCTATCTATCTATCTATCTATCTATCTATCTATCTATCTATCTATCTATCTATCTATCTATCTATCTATCTAACATGTTATCTATCTATCTATCTATCTATCTATCTATCTATCTATCTATCTATCTATCTATCTATCTATCTATCTATCTATCTATCTATCTATCAACATGTTATCTATCTATCTATCTATCTATCTATCTATCTATCTATCTATCTATCTATCTATCTATCTATCTATCTATCTATCTATCTATCTATCTATCTAACTATCTATCTATCTATCTAACATGTTATCTATCTATCTATCTATCTATGTATCTATCTATCTATCTATCTATCTATCTATCTATCTATCTATCTATCTATCTATCTATCTATCTATCTATCTATCTATCTATCTATCTATCTATCTATCTATCTATCTATCTAACATGTTATCTATCTATCTATCTATCTATCTATCTATCTATCTATCTATCTATCTATCTATCTATCTATCTATCTATCTATCTATCTATCTATCTATCTATCTATCTATCTAACATGTTATCTATCTATCTATCTATCTATCTATCTATCTATCTATCTATCTATCTATCTATCTATCTATCTATCTATCTATCTATCTATCTATCTATCTATCTATCTATCAACATGTTATCTATCTATCTATCTATCTATCTATCTATCTATCTATCTATCTATCTATCTATCTATCTATCTATCTATCTATCTATCTATCTATCTATCTATCTATCATCTATCTGTCTGTCTGTCTGTCTGTCTGTCTGTCTGTCTGTCTGTCTGTCTGTCTGTCTGTGTTTGTTTGTATTGTTATTAATAAATTTAGTTTTTACGATGGAGTTGTCTTAAGTCTTTTTTTTTATTTTTTTTATAAAATTTGTAAACCTCTGCAAACATTATACACTAAAGTATCTTTCTTTCATGAAGCAATGAGCCAGCCACCCAGAAACCAGCGTACACACAGAGAGAGAAATGGTGAAGAGAGAAGACAAAATGGTGAAAAGAGAGACAGAGACCCCCGCAGTCAACAGGACCGTCCTAGTGACCGACGACCAGGCAATGAAAGGTGAGACGACATACTTGCACAAACTAACAGCATACAAATTTAAATGTGGAGGAAAAAATAAACAAACAGGAAAGATGAGGAAATTAAATATGTTTTGCATATGTTGTGCCTGTTTTTGCATTACTAATCAATTAAATCGTGTATTTATAAATATATCAGAACCAGATCATCTGTCCAGTCCTCATACCAAACCAGAGGCTCTCAGAGACCTGCGAGGAGCACTTCTCAAAGAGAGCACATGGAGTCAAAGTGCACTTACATCTGTTCTAGGAGAGGTAAGCGTTCACTGATGGACATAACAATGATATGTTGGACTAAAAGACAAATGTTGAAGTATGCATGTTTCAATTATGTATTCAAACAACTGCATCAGAGTGTTTGAAACATGTTTGAAGTATTTAACTTGAACCTCAGTTCTACAATTCTAAATTTTTTTTATTTTCATATCTGCAATTGTTTTCATTTTTTCCCCAAGCATGCCATAACACTGCTCTGGTTTCACTCAAGCAAAAGCCACACCTTCCTACCTGACACAATGTATTTACCCCTCTTCCTCCTCACTTCTGGTCTAACCAGTTTAGCATTTTAAAAGCTTGTTGATACAAATATTACACTTACAAGTCAGTATATTTTTATTTCTGGTAGAGATACCAAACATTTTTTACCGTTTTTGAATCTGTAGTCTGTAACTTTTTGGGGAGTTAAAATGACCCAGAAAAAATGTTTTGAGTGATCACTTTTTTTTTGCTGGTGTTTGTCTTATCGTCAATACATCTTGTCTGTAAGAAAAGAATGAGTTTCAGTATCAGCACCTGAGCTGCAGGTGGATCATTGCCTTTAATCACAGAATCTGAAATAAATAAACGCATTTATTTATATGGTTTCTAGGCATGGGCCGGTATAAGATTCTCATGGCTCTAAAATATATTCTTTTGAATTGTCTGGGTAAAACAACAAAGTTTTTTAACCCTTAAACACAGCATATTTTATTTTAAGAAACATTTATAATATTTTGGAACAGTAAACATGAATCATTGACTTCTGCTGTCTTCGATTGTTTCAGATTTTTTTACAATTAAAAATTAGCATTTTTGAATATATTTTCTGGTAAATATATCTTTTTAACTTTTAATGTTTACTGTTTACACTGTTTAATGTTCACACTGAGAAAGGCATTATGCTGAATCATTTGTGTCTTTAAATCAACCGAAGAATGTAAGAAGAAAAAATAAAAACTGTATGAAGCAATTACTTGATGAGTACGAATCATTACCTTTTTAAATCATAGCATTGACAAGATTGGTGCACCAAAGAAGTTTCTTAAAAACCTCAAGCGTTCAGGGCAAGCTTCATCAACTTTTAGGGCTCTATTTTGACGGTCCATGCGCAGAGCGCAAAACGCAGGGCGCAAATGCTTTCAGGGCGTGTCAGAACGCATTTTTGCTAATTTAAGGACAGGAAAATCTGCTTTGCGCTGTGGCGCATGGTCTAAAAGGGTTGAGTTAATTTTCTTAATAAGTTATAGGTGTGTTTTGAGAATAAAGCAATTAGAGTCTCATCTCCCATTCCCTTTGAGCGAGCTGCGTCACGCCATAAGCGCATTCGCTATTTACAGGACGCAAAGTAAGTCTAAGTGGAAAAAAAGAGCATTTCACAAGCAAACAGGTAACAGTTTTTTTTTTTTTTTTTAACAGAAAACTGTTTAACAGAGCATCTACTGCTGAGAATTAGAGATAATAGATCTACTTTCACTTTCGCTCTTGGATAGGGAAACCTTTACGCACAGACATCAATTAGTCTATAAATAATTAATTGCGTTTGTTAAGTGCAAATTTTCGTTTCAAAACTATTTCTAAATTCAGTTCTAATTTCCAGCAAACGAATAAATGAACAATAATAACGAAGTGTGCTCAAAAACCTGAGTTATATCCTAAAACACATGCTGTGCCCCATATGGTCTAAAACCTGACAGGTGGGCAAATCTAAGCTTGTTTTTAATAAAACAAATATAAATATGAATATAATAAATAATACTGCTAATAATAATAACATTATACAAAAGCAAATTGTTATAAATGAACTGAAAAATCCTCCTGAGATGAAGAAGACATAAAAGCAGTGATTTTTCATATTTATGTAGGCTAGAAAATAATATTTTTTGTAATATTTTAATCCTTTATATTTATATCTTATATCTATTCTTATTATATCCTATATATATCCTTAATATTTAATTTTTTTCATATGTAAATATTTTTGTCTATTGCTCTCTTGTGTGTATTAAGCAGTGCATAAGCGAGGCGCAACTCTGCGCCGGAGTTTAGACCGGGTTTGTTTTGGTCTAATAAAAAATCAATTATAGTTTCTCAAAATGGCAACGCGTCAGCGGTCCGCCTCAGAACGCCTCCTTTTTTAGACCAGAACACCTATGGACGCACATATGATTGCTAATGCATTTGCTATTTAAACAGCGTAGCGCAATGTCTCAAAACCACTCTTGCGCCAAGCTGAAACTATCAAAAGACTATTGCGCTGCGCCTTGCGCCACTTTGCGCCGGGTGTATGATAGGGCCCTTAATGTTTAAAATGGAAATTCAATTAGATTCACTTTATTTGGTAAACAAAGCAAGTCCCCTATAATATATCTACTAAAAGACAGAAAATAATACTTTACAAACTGCATTGTAAAGAAATCAGATAAACATTAATCAGTAATATTACAGAAATTAATTTAAAAACTGAATAAATATAGATTTACACACATTTACTCAAGTAAATAAACTGAATTAATGATGGGCTCAAAATCTGCGAAAAATCTGCGGAATTTTGTACGCGCAGTTTTCTTGTGGGCCTAGTTAGGGCCTAAAAAGATACATTCATTTGGCTCTTCTGCAATTGATTATTGCAAAATAATTTTTAGAAAAAAAACAAAAACTTATAAAGTATGTTTTGCAGCATAACTTGCTAAACATCTAAAACAGGGGTGGTCAACCCTGTTCCTAGAAAGCCACCTTCCTGCAGATTCCATTCATTCATTTTCTTGTCAGCTCATTCCCTTCATTAATCCGGGGTCGCCACAGCGGAATGAACCGCCAACTCATCCAGCAAGTTTTTATCCAGCGGATGCCTTTCCAGCCGCAACCCATCTCAGGGAAACATCCACACACACACATTCACACACTCATACACTACGGATCACCTTCACCTGTACTGCATGTCTTTGGACTGTGGGGGAAACCGGAGCACCTGGAGGAAACCCACGTGAACACAGGGAGAACATGCAAACTCCACACAGAAACGCCACCTGAGCCTTCTTGCTGTGAGGTGACAGCACTACCTACTGCGCCTTTGCTTCGGCACTCCTGAAGATTTCAGTTGCTACCCATATCAAACACACCTGAACCAATTAATTACGACCTGAACACCACGTGATAATTACAGGCAGGTGTGTTTGATATGGGTTGCAACAGAATCTGAAGGAAGGTGGCTCTCCAGAAACAGGGTTGGCCACCCCTGATCTAAAACAATGCAGCGTTGCGACTGTCTACAAAACCAGGTACATTTGAGAATTCAGCTCACTTTGAGGTTGCATCTTGTGACAGTATGCCCTGTTTTTGGTTGGTTTAGATGTCTTGTGGTTGATGAACTTCACTAACAGAGCAATTGCACAAGAATTTATCCTAAAAAAAAATCCACCAAGTTTTATTGCACCCTCAGATATATGTTTGAAACATGCTTAAAGTTTCATATGCATTTCTGTGTGTGTTTTAGGTATTGTGTTGATTTGCACCATCCTGACCAATGCCTTGGTGCTCATCTGCATAGTGGCTGCCCACATGTCACAGCTGGGCATGTCTGCGATGGGAATGGGTGGAACAAGCTTCATTGATGCTATCATTCCTTTCGAGGGGACGGAGCTGCAGACGGTGCGTAATCTTGACATGCAGTACGGACAAATGAGAGCACCTGGAGTCTATGGAGGCGTGGCCTTCAGCCTCACTTTCGGTGCTCTTTCGCTCCTATTCGTAGTTTCCAGTGGCAAACCCGCTCACGTGCTTCCACGGAAGCTCCTGATTGGACAGTTTGCATTCCAGATCATTGGTGCAGTGGCTTACGTGATTGCGGTGGGTTTGTACCTGCACCTTGTGATCTCTGTGAACTCAACCGAAATATGCATTATGCGCGAACGACTGTACGCTCGTAATGGATATACCTGGATGAATTGTAGTGTGAATGGGGGGGACGCATCCGTAGCACTGTTTGGAATCATAACCGCAATTCTGTATGCCGTTGGTGCTGTTTTTACTGCCAAAACAATCCGGGATGTCGATCGTTTTCTTAAGGAGCGTGATCACTTCGAAGCTGAACAAAGAGAGGAACCAAGAGGTCCTCAGACGAGACCTCTTAATTCTGACATTTACATCTGAGTTGTGGAGCATAAGCACTATAGACTGTACATAAACTGATTTTAATTTTGTTTTATGTTTTTTAGGATTCTTTTTTACTTTTAGGACTTTTTATGCGTATTAGAATGCAATTGATCTCAGGATTTAGTTATTAATATTGTTTTGTTTTTAAAAATGTTTTAATTAATAAACATTGAATACAGTACAAAAATGAGACTGTGGCATTTAACTTCACTAACCCTCCTGTCGTGTTCACATCTTGCCCCTTGCTTTAGTTTTCCCGGTCAAAATTGACCGGTCTATAACGGTAGTGACGGCTCGTTCATGAACGATTCTGTCATTTTGAACGAATCTTCAATATGAGGAAATAATCTTTAATATGAAGAAATAATATTATCAGACATACTGTGAAAATGTCCTTGCCCTGTTAAACATAATTTGGGAAATATTTAAAAATAAATAAATAAATAAATCAAAGGGGGCGAATAATTCTGACTTGTGCATTCAGGCACAAAAAAGTACATTTCTAACTTTAATCAAGAATATTTTTACTGAATTAATACAATGAGGCCTATACAGTTTTTGTGCCTGAATACTGTTTCACTCTCCAGAAAACCACAAAGCACTGTTTATTTGACTTTTTTCATTGCTCTATTGGAATTATTTTGCTTGCAATTTGTTTATTTTTTATACATGGTTTTTACCCCTACAAAATCACAGCAATCGATCTAAATTAATGATTAATAATAAATTAATTCTTACCAAATAGAGCTATTCAAGTCATATGTTAAAGTTGTATTCACTTCGCAATATATATTGCAGAAAAACGAAATATCGCAGATTTTTTTAGTATCGTTCAGCCCTAATTCTTTACTATAAATGTGCCCAGCAAGATGTTTTTAGATGTTTTAATTTAAACAATTAAATTATTACAAAAAAAAAAAAAATAAATAAATGTGTTACCAAAAACAAATCACATTTTAGTCTTCTGTAAATCTTGGTAAATTTTTAGGAAAATCTTTTTTTTTTTGCAATAGATAATAGTATTTTAAAATATGCCTTCATAAATTATATATGTTAAACCATTTCATAAGATGGTTTTCACAAAACCGAAAAAATGTAATCTCCCTCAAACCTTTTTGACTTTGTTCTATCAAAAAAAAAAAACACACTACTGGTCAAATGTTTGAGGTCAGAAGGATTTTTAAATGTTTTAAGTACAAATTGTAAAATTGTGAAATGTTATTGCATTATAAAATAACCATTCAAAAGTAGTTTATTATTTAATAATTTATTTCAGGGATTTTAAAGATGAATTTTCAGCTTCATTACTCCAGTCTTCAGAGTTACACGATCCTTCAGAAATCACTCCATTATTATTATTATTATTATTATTATTATTATTATTATTGTTACTATTGTTATTAATATTATTATTAATATTGTTATAATAATAACAAATAATAAAAGCAATAATGCCTGGAGTAATCATTTAATTCGAAACTACATACAATAAGAAAGCAGTTATTTGAAATTTTAACAAATATTTAATAATTTAACAATTTCTTTACATTTAATACATGTCGCCTTGAAAAAAAAAAAAATTTTTCTTAAAAAAAAAAAAAAAAAAAAAAAATACAAGACAAAAAAAACCTTGACCCCTAACTTTTGACCAGTAGGGTAATTAGAAAAACAGATTTTTTTTTTTTTTTACAAAAAATGCATATATTTTGCAGAAGTAATTTGTTTTTTGTGGGTCAAAATATTCTTGTAAATGATTTTTTTTTCTCTATGATTGTCCAATAGGGGGCAGCAGATACACATGTCCTTCATGTCCTGAAATAGTATTTTTTCCTCTGTGAAAATGTTGTGTTATTTTTAAATACATTTTCATTAAAATAACAGGTTCCTTATGAACACATATTGAATGAAAAAAAAAAAAACATGTTCAAAACCAATAGCTAAACGTTCCTTATTTTCTTAATTAAATCACATTTAAAGGTATAGTTCACCGTACACTCAATGGTTACGTTTTTAACATTTTACTAAACATCATCTTATGTGTTCAACTGAAGAATGAAACTATTTGGGACAACTGGAAGATGACTAAATTACGACAGAATTTTAGTTTTTAAGTGAAATACAGTTAAAGTCAGAATTATTAGCCCTCCCCTTTGAATTTTTTTCTTTTTTAAATATTTCCCAAATTATGTTTAACAGAGCATGGAAAGTTTCACAGTATGTCTGATAATATTTTTTCTTCTGGAGAAAGTCTTATTTGTTTTATTTCGGCTACAATAAAAGCAGTTTTTAATTTTTTAAACACCATTTTAAGGACAAAATTATTAGCCCTTTTAGGCTATATATTGGTTTCGATAGTCTACAGAACAAACCATCATTATACAATAACTCGCATAATTACCCTAACATGCCTAGTTAACCTAATTAACCTAGTTCAGCCTTTAAATGTAACTTTAAGCTGTGTAGAAGTGTCTTGAAAAATATCCAGTCAAATATTATTTCTGTCATCATGAAAAAGATAAAATAAATCAGTTATTAAAGATGAGTTATTTGAACTATTATGTTTAGGAATGTGTTAAAAAAAAAACTTCTCTACGTTAAACAGAAATTGGGGAAAAAAACAGTGGGGCGAATGATTCTGACTTCAACTGTGTATAGAGCTGTTTTCCAAATTGTCATTGACAAGCATAATCTCATAACCCTAGATGCAATGTAGGAATTCACACGCTGCTAATATTTAACTATTATGACCCACCTACAGTCTGTGCATGGAAATAAAAAAACACAGGAGCTCGCATACTTTCATCAGTTACTTTGAAATCAAATATTTATATGATGGCTATATTTTATGGCACAATACTTTAATATTAGGTCTTGCTTTTCCAACACTCACAGAAAAAAGTAGCAGCTATCATTACTACTACTATGTCTTCTGTGTGACTCAGTTTTTTTTCTTCTTAGTAACAGGGAGGTGTGTTTCCCTGCTACTGTTTCTTTACTCATGCTTACCACACAACAAGTGCAGCACAATGACCAAAGTACATGTGAGCTCAGTCTCGGCCCAGACAATGCCTTTCGCTGCCTTTCTTTTCTCTTTTCATATTCACAGGCAGACAGAAGAGTCCTGAGAGGAGATTTCAGACGGGTGAGTTTTTCTCTATTTTATATATATATATATATATATATATATATATATAATTATGTTTGATAAAGAGAATGCTGTAAATATGCTATTTGACTTGAATGCCCTTTTTAAATGGATCTAGTGTGGAGGTTGAAGGTCAGACAGGTTAAGGATTAATCGTACTGTTGATAAGTGACCAGACGCACGTACACTTACAAAGGGAGCACATGGTGGAGGTGTGCAGGGCTGAAAGTGAAGGTAAATGAACTTTGAGAAATCCGATCTGGTGTGAACTGGGGACGCGGTTAGCACAAGTGTTTAAAAGCAGACATTTATACACATATATAAGTGTCTTATATAGACATATATAAGTGTGTTAACAGGAAGCAATTTATAGTGAGATGTAAATAGAAATGAGAAGTCTTTTCTGTTGCTTTGTGTTGTCCTTAGGTGTGTTCACTTTTTGTCAGGTCACCTCACAATAGAAATGGTCTGATTGGATAGTTTTGAGTCTTACTTCAGTTCAGTGAATCTGTTTTGCCTTTCCAGTGTCACATGGTTTGGGTCAGACGAATGTCACTTAAGAAACTCGCAGGCTGTCATGTGTTTTATGCAGTGGAAGATGCGTGGTCTTGCGCTGCAGGGGGCTTGGTCGAAAATAGTGTGTAAATAATTAAACCTAAAAAAAAAGTTTTTTTTAGCATTGTATTGTTGATTTAATTTATATAAATGATTTTTAATGACTAGTAAACTGTCTCTTCTTTTAAATTCCAATCGGTGGGACCAATATTGGTACTCCATATTGGTGGAAAAATCATTATAGTAGTCATTTAGCATGTATTATATTTTCATTTATTAATAATGCATGTATTAATGTATTAAATATATATGAATTGTTCTTTATTAAAATATATTTTAAAACTAGGGGTTGTACAAATTGTTAGAGTAGAGGCAAATATTAAAGGGGACCTATTATGCCCATTTTTACAAGAGATAAAATAAGTCTCTGATGTCCCCATAGTGTTTGTGACGTTTCAGCTCATAATACCCCATAAGTAATGTTTTATAAGTCTTTGAAACTGCCCCTTTTAGGCTTTGATCCTAATTATGCCATTTTGGTGACTGTTGCTTTAAATTTAAAGCGATCGTCATTGGTGGGTAGGGTTTTCCCCCTTAGATGACATGTACGAAGGGAGAATGTTTCTGCAGACTTTTTTAATGAAGTGTGGTTATAAAACAATTGAATTAATTGATGGCTTTTGTTTACATGAAGAAATCTGTGTTACAAGTTAAACAATAATTCTAATGAACAGTTGAATATGAATATTTTGAATTTAAATAGTTTTTTGTCTTGCGTTTACATTAATTTTACATTTGAATAGCAAAAATTACAAGTTTCAGTCTTTGAATGTGATTAATCGCGATTTTTTTAATCAATTGACAGCACTAATATATATATATATATATATATATATATATATATATATATATATATATATATATATATATATATATATATATATATATTAGTGCTATATATATATATATATATATATATATATATATATATATATATATATATATTAAGATCATGATTTTCGAAAGAATTACATTGCTTTGCTTTGTAAATATTTATTATTACCATTTGATGAGTTTCCCCATACAGTTTTACAGAGTGCTTGGACTTGAAAGCCACTTTGCGTAACATCACACTTAACAAGCGGATACTGCTCAGTGAGTGCTGTCTTTCGCATGAGACGTTAAACTGAGGTCTTGAAACTCTGTGGTCGTTAAAAATCCCAAATTGGCCAAATTTGCCCTCTGGCCTCTGTCCATCATGGCCTCCTAACCCTCCCCATATCATAATTTTCATCACTCTGGGCTGCGTCCGAAACCGCATACTTCCATACTATACAGTACGCTAAAATCAGTATGCGAGCCGAGTAGTATGTCCGAATTCATAGAATTCGAAAATCAGTAGGCAAGGAGTACCCGGATGACTTACCACTTCCGGCGAGATTCTGAAGTGCGCATGCACCCAATCCCATGCACGCTACGCTATCCCATGATGCCCTGTGAGAGAAATCATGAATGGAAGTGAGGCGACGCAACTGACACAGGTAGGTCACGTGACCATGACAAAATGGCGAATGTAGTACGCCTGAATTCCATTCATACTTTTCACATTCGTACTGTATAGAACGCACTTTTCTAACAGCCGAGAAGTACGTTTAAATTCAAATGCAGTACCTACTGAGTAGTAGGCGGTTTTGGACGCAGCCTCTGTCTCCTCTCCACAAATCAGCTGGTGTGCGGTCTGGTGCAATATGGCTGCCATCACTTCATCCAGGTGGATGCTGCCCACTGGTATTGAATGGGGAGATTATTTTAATCACACACTGTTGCCACACAACTGTGTTTAAACACCTTATATACAGTATATGTATGATTTTTGCATAATAGAAGCCCTTTAAGATTTAAAACGGTCAGGAAACCTTGGACGAAATTTCATCTGGACAAGATTTTAACAGATTTGTGCGTGTGGAACATCAATGAAGACAACTTAAGCAACTGTTAGTTTTAATTAAAGGGAATAACTGGCTAATTTTTAGGTTTTCTCTCCTGTTTTCCTCCTACTTCCGAGTTTAAAATCTACATTTTATGGGGTGGTGGTGTAGCATAGGACTGCGAGTTTTACAATGATGTGCCAGTTTCTAATTATTATTCATAAGACTTGAGTTTTCTTATCCTATTAGAAGAGTTGCTTTAACTTTCATGACTCTTGAATTAGTATTTTGCGCTGCACTGTGATCTATAATAGTGTTTTTAATATGCCATAAAATTATTCTTACCCTAAATATGTCTGGAATTTCTATGTGTATAAACTGTTGCTCTGCCTTTTTTATGGGTATCTTCTCTAAAATTAATTACATGACTGGATTGTGTAGTGATGGGATGAAGGAGTTATTTTGATGTTTGAAACCCCATTTCCTCTTTGACTCATGTGACTCTTGTGTCACAGTATTGTAGTGTGAAGGAAACTCGTCTTGTTCAGGAAAAGAGACACTCTGTGGAATGAATAGAGGAAGTGTCCTTGCTGTGAAAGAGAGAATGCGAAAGCTTGTGACTCTGCGTTCCTGATAAGGGAAGTGGTTGCTTGATTAGGTCGAGGTTTCAGTTTCACTTGTATGTTTGTAATGTTGCTTGTAATGGATAGCTTTTTCCCCCGATTTATAGTTTATTAATCCTTTGATAGAAAATTGATTGAAGGAAATAAAAGGGAGAAGAGGGGCGTGATGTTATGATGTGGAGTGATAGGCTTGGTCCTGTGGTCGGTAATATAAGCTAGTGTCTTGTTGGTATTGTCTTGTCTTTTCATAGAAATTAGATCGATTTAGTTTAGCTGAGCATGAGACTTATAAAGTGAGAAGGTGCATATCTGTTCCATTGAGCAAGCAGTGTGGAGTGGCTAGCGTAAAATAAATGTTAACTCGTTTAAAATGAAATGGTTTGTCTTTATTGTGTAACCGGCAGTGAACATAATGCAGACAACCTCTAAGTAACTGGTAGTGAGGGTAGTGGAGAAGTCCTCCAAGTGACCAGTGGAGATGTTTATGATGTTTTCCCAGTGACCAACAGATAATGTTTGTAGTATCGTTCGTTGTTGTGTGGGAAGAAGAAGACAGGGTCGGCGATATCAGGTAAATAATATACTTTTATTTTTCAATGCACAACACGTGTAGCAGTTCAGGTGTGTGTGTGCTCTCTCCTCTCCCCGGCTGCTCCTTCTCTTCTCCTTAAGAAGGGTGTCTCTCCGGCTCAATCACTAGAACAAACAGGTGTTCCTTATTATTTCTGATTGGCCTGCTGATTAGCCGCCAGGCTCTGAGCATGCTCTCCCCCCTCATTGGGTGTTCGATCATGCTTACCTCTCCACAATGTTATTAAGAGGAGATGTCCTCAGAAAAATCGAGACGTCCTTAGAGTGAACAGCAATAAACATTATGAAAAGATTGTAATGGAGACACCTGCGGTGCGCACCTGCCTCGGATCCCACGGAAGGAGCTCTGGACGATAAAAGGAGGAACGATGGCAGAGGAAGCCGAGAGAGGACCGGGCCCGGACATATTTTACTTTTGCGGAGCTGCCGTCCGTTTGTTTTGGTTTAGTTACTGTTATTAATAAAGAGTTTAAACCTGCGTCGGTTCTCCGCCTCCTTCTTCCCGGCGGCCGAAGGGCCGTGAACTTCATTACAGTGGTGCCGAAGCCCGGGAGAAGGAGGGACGCGTTGTCCAGATGCCCTCGCCGCTGAGAGAGGGGGCGAGTGTTCGGGAGTTAACCCGAGTGGGGGAGAAACCCGTTCGTCTGCCCAGAGTGCCGGGGCGGCCTGAGGCTGGCGAGGAAAGGATCTGCCTGCTGCCGTCTCCCAGCATGGGGAGGAGCAGGGGACGCAGGGCGCACCACCGGAGGGGTAAGTGCTGAAGGGAGCCATCCCACAGAACCCGGGGGAGTCGCCACGATCCGCCATGATGCCAGAGCCTGCATCCATCCACCGAAGCGGGAGCGGAGCAGGAGACCAGAGATGCCGCCAGCCAGCCAGGAGAACCGCCGCCGGACGCCAGAAGACGGACGGGTGGATAGATTCCTCCACAGGGCTCCCAGCACGTCGTCGCATCTCTCAGCTGGTGGAGGACCGAGTGGCAGCGTGTATGGAGAACCGAACCCCAATTTTTTTTTCTTTTTCCTCTCTCCCCTTTCTCGGTCTACTCTGTCTTTCCTCTTTTTTTTTTCCATCCCCTTTTCTCTCTGCCTGTCTCATATAGGTCTCGCGGGTGCTGTGGCGATCCACCCCCCCATTATGAATGGAACTTAATGGAGATGTTTACTCAGTGACCAACAGAAAATGTTATTAAGATCAGATGTCCTCAAAAAAATCAAGACGTCCTTAGAGTGAACGGCAAAAAACATTATGAAAAGATTGTAATGAGACATCCTCCAAATAAACAACAGAGTAAGTTTCCAAGAGGACGTAATGGAGATGTCCTCTGAGTGACCGGCAGAGAACAATATGAAGGGAACATTATGGAGATGTTCACTGAGTGACCAACAGATAATGTTATTAAGAGGAGATGTCCTCAGAAAAATCAAGACATCCTTAGAGTGAACAGCAGAGAATGTTATGAAGAGATCAAAATGGAGACATCCTCCAAATAAACAACATAGTAAGTTACAAAGGCAATATAATGGAGACATCCTTCGAGTGTCCGGTAGAGAACAATATGAAGGGAACATAATGGAGATGTTCACCCAGTGCCCAACAGAAAACTTTATGTAGAGGACATAATGAAGACGTCTTTCAAGTGACTGATGGAAACGAAATGAAGAGAACGTAATGGAGTAGCTCTACCTTGATCAATAGAAAATGTTATGAAATGGACGTAATATAGACGTCCTCTGAGTGATCGGTGGAGAACGTTATGAAGGGAACTTAATGGAGATGTTCACTCAGTGACCAACAGAAAATGTTATTAAGATCAGATGTCCTCAAAAAAATCAAGACGTCCTTAGAGTGAACGGCAAAAAACATTATGAAAAGATTGTAATGAGACATCCTCCAAATAAACAGAGTAAGTTTCCAAGAGGACGTAATGGAGATGTCCTCTGAGTGACCGGCAGAGAACAATATGAAGGGAACATTATGGAGATGTTCACTGAGTGACCAACAGAAAATGTTATTAAGAGGAGACGTCCCTCAGAAAAATCGAGACGTCCTTAGAGTAAACAGCAGAGAATGTTATGAAGAGATCAAAATGGAGACATCCTCAAAATAAGCAACATAGTAAGTTGCAAAGACAATATATTGGAGACGTCCTTCAAGTGTCCGGCAGAGAACAATATGAAGGGAACATAATGGAGATGTTCACCCAGTAACCAACAGAAAACTTTATGTAGAGGACACAATGTAGGCGTCCTTCAAGTGACCGATGGACAACGAAATGAAGAGAACGTAATGGAGAAGTTCTCCCTTGATCAATAGAAAATGTTATGAAAAGGACGTAATATAGACGTCCTCCGAGTGATCGGTGGAGAACGTTATGAAGGTAACCTAATGGAGATGTTCACTCAGTGACCAACAGAAAATGTTATTAAGAGGAGATTGCCTCAGAAAAATCGAGACATCCTTAGAGTGAACAGCAGAGAATGTTATGAAGAGATCAAAATGGAGACATCCTCAAAATAAACAACATAGTAAGTTGCAAAGACAATATAATGGAGACGTCCTTCGAGTGTCCGGCAGAGAACCATATGAAGGGAATATAAATGAGATGTTCACTCAGTGCCCAACAGAAAATTTTATGTAAAGGACATAATGATGATGTCCTTCGAGTGACCGACGGACAATGAAATGAAGAGAACATAATGGAGAAGTTCTCCCTTGATCAATAAAAAATGTTATGAAATGGACGTAATATAGACATCCTCCGAGTGATCGGTGGAGAACGTTATGAAGGGTACTTAATGGAGATGTTCACTCAGTGACCAACAGAACATTTTATGTAGAGGACATAATGAAGACGTCCTTCAAGTTAACGATGGACAACGAAATGAAGAGAACTTAATGGAAAAGCTCTCCCTTGATCAATAAAAAAAAAATGTTAAGAAAAGGATGTAATATCGATGTCCTCTAAGTGATTGGTAGAGATTGTTATGAATGGACCTTAATGGAGACGTAATACTCCAAGTGACTGGCAAAGAATGTTATGATTTTGATTATATCACAACCCCAACCCCCATTTTTTTTCTTGGACTGCAACCAAAGGGGTGCTGCATCTTACGGTGGTAATGTTGGCCTATAGAATGGAGGATCTATGATGTCATTTCGTAGGCCAGACAGCTATATATATCCAGAATAGTTTTATATTGAATTTAGGTTATCATTTATTTATTTTTTCATATTTTTACACATGCCATTTTATGGTGTAGTTGAGTTATTGTGTAGTAAATAGATTAAGAAGTAATAATAAATAAAAAAATGTAAATCTCCTTATGTACAGTAATTGCTCTGAAAAATAATAAAAGTAAAAAACATATATATATATATATATATATATATATATATATATATATATATATATATATATATATATATATATATTTCCTTATGTAATTTCTCTTTAAAAGTATGGGGTCCTTATATTTTCTTGGCGAAACACTCAGGTGTGCTCTATTGGATTGAGGTCTGGTGACTGTGGAGGGCATTTGAGAACATTGACCTATTCCAGAAACTAGTCTAAGATGATTTGCACTTTATGACATGGCGCGTTATCCTGCTAGAAGTAGCCATAAGAAGATGTCTTTTTCGGAGCATTCTCTGTAAACCCTAGAGATGGTTGTGCATGAAAATCCCAGTAGATCAGCAGTTTCTGAAACACTCAGACCAGCCCACCTGGCACCAACAACCATGCCACGTTCAAAGTCACTTAAATCACCTTTCTTCTCCATTCTGATGCTGTGTTTGAACTGCAGCAGATCGTCTTGACCATGTCTACATGCCTAAATGCATTGGGTTGCTGCAATGTGATTGGCTGATTAGACATTTGTATTAACGAGCAGTTGGACATAATAAAGTGGCTAAGTGTATTTCCTAAATGTAATTTTCCACTATACTATTAAATATAAAACTTAAAATTAAAATCATGACTTATATGTAGATAAGGTTATGCAAAAACTTCAGCATGCCTAATTGCAAGCGTCCAAGTTCTTAACAAAGCCCTACTGTTACTGTGTTATGCCGGCAGTTTTATCTGGTGCCAATCTTCCACGGATGCTTGCAGATTTGCTCATCCCTACATGCCAAAGCAAATGCTTGCAAAGAGCCCTGCACATTATTGAACTGAAGCCAGTCTGGTCCTCTTCGCAGATCTCCTCACATGAGGGAACACTATTGTGATGGCGGAGGGATCTGAATTTGACCTGAACTACATTACCGAGCGCGTCATTGGCATCACTTTCCACCAGTCCTGCACAGAGCAGACATACCAGCACAACCTGTCCAGAATCACTCAGCTGCTGCAGTCTAAACATGCTGATCGATACATGGTGAGAAGACCAGAAAAACAAACACAAATCAGATGTCAGAGTGTGTCTGTTACTGTTGGGCTCACATTAAACAAAATGTCTATTTTCCTGCGCGCAGGTCATCAATTTATCTGAACACAGCGATGATCTCTGCAGGATGAATCACAGGGTAAAGTTTATCAATGTGACTCTCTGATGCGTGAAGGAGTTTGTAAAACTTTGATGATTTTAATAAGAAGTCTTGTATACTCACCAAAGCTGTAATTATTTGATCAAATATACAGTAAAATCTGTTATATTGTGTATATGTTGTGTAACAGTTTTCGGTCCCACTTTATATTAAGTGTCCTTAACTACTATGTACTTCCATCAAAAAAATAAATACAATGTACTTACTGTGTTTATGATGTATTTGAGAACGATTATGGTGCTTTTGAGTTGGGATAGAGGTTGGGTTATGAACAGGATTTGTGGTATGTGTAGGTTTAAGGGTGGGTTAAGGTGTAAGGGATGGTCAACATTGTATTTACAAATGTAATTACAAAAGTTAATTACAGATGTAATTACATAGTTGTTTAATCAAACATAAGTACACAGTAAATACATGTATTTAAACAATAAGTACATTGTACAAACTATTAGGTCTTGTGTAAGTACTTATTAGTTAAGTCCACTTAATATAAAGTAAAACTATATCCAGTTTTCTATATTCTTGTTTGTTTAAATTGAATTTAAGTGTATTAATTGAATCCATTTTATTTCTGTGAATCAAATTATGTGTTTTTTTTTCTACTCTTCAGTGTCACCTGATCTTTCAGAATTGATTAATTTGTTGATTTAATTCTACCTGAATATGTGACCCTGGACCTCAAAACCATTCTAAAGTTGCACAGTGAATGGGTCAAAGTGATTGACTTTTATTTTTTATGGCAGAAATCTTTGGAATATTAAGTAAAGATCATGTTCTGTGAAAATCTTTTGTAAATTTGACTGCTAAGAACTTTAATTTGAACAACCTTAAATGTGATTTTCTCAATATTTTTTGAAAACTCAGATTCCAGATTGTCAATAGCTTTACCTTGACCACAAATTATATACAGTATACATCTGTTTAGCTTTCATGTAATACATACATCTAAAAAAAGCTCCTGGTACAACTCAACAATTCATTTCCATTGTGAACAAGTCAAAATAAAACTGAAAATGTATTATTTAGACAATACTATGTGTTAAATAAGACTTGGTCCAACATGATGGTGAATCCCAAAATCCCTATTTGTATTAAATCTACAAAGCTCGTTCAGGGTCACATTAATTTCGGTCACACTTTACAATAAGGTTCATTAGTTGAGTAATGCATTTACTAACATGAACAAACAATGAACAATACATTTACTACAGTATTTGTTCATGTTAGTTAACGTTAGTTAATGAAAATACAGTAGTTCATTGTTAGTTCATGTTAACTCATGGTGCATTAACTAATGTTAACAAGCATGGACTTGGATGTTAATAATGCATTAGTAAATGTTCAATTATGATTAATAAATGCTGTTCATGATTAGTTCATGTTAGTAAATGCATTAACTAATGAACCTTATTAAGTGTTACCTTAATTTCTGACTGATTTCAAATATTTTTGCATGTTTAACTATGGACGTTAATTGTATGGAGCCAGAGCAGTCTCAAAAATAGTACATTTGCAAAAATAAAAGTCATACACACACACAGCACTATTCACAATTACACAATCCAATTCATAAATTGAAAACACAATTTGTAAATTCACGAGTAAAAATCATAAAGATTTTCCTAAATTAATTGAATGTGTACATTTATGAATTGTGTTTAGAATTTTCTAATTGTGCGATGCGCATTTCTGAATTGGATTTGAATATATATATATATATATATATATATATATATATATATATATATATATATATATATATATATATTTATATATATATATATATATGAATTGTGTTTTGATTTTGTTTTGAAAATTACATATATATATATATATATATATATATATATATATATATATATATAATGTTTGAATATATATATATATATATATATATATATATTTATATATATTTATATATACATATATATATATATATATATATATATATATATATATATATATATATATATATATTTATATATATATATATATATATATATATATATATATATATATATATATATATATATATTCAAAACAAAATCAAAACACAGTTCATATATATATCAATTTAAAAAAATATATTTATACAATTATAAATTAATAAAAATATTAAAATTATATACAATTATAATAACAAATAAATAATAGCAAATGTAATAATAAGTAAATAAGTACACAAAATAAAAATAAACTGTATAAAGATAAAATAATAGTAAAGTAAAAATAAAAAAGTACATAAATCATAAATCAAAAATTATAATAACAAATAAATAATAGCAAATATAATAATAAGTAAATAAGTACACAAAATAACAATATACTGTTTGAAGATAAAATAATAGTAAAGTAAAAATAAAAAGTACATAAATCATAAATCATAAATCAAAAATTATAATAACAAATAAATAATAGCAAATATAATAATAAGTAAATAAGTACACAAAATGAAAATATACTGTATAAAGATAAAATAATAGTAAAGTAAAAATAAAAAAGTACATAAATCAAATTATGACATACAATAACTCAAAATGCAGCTTAAAGAAACATCAATAAAATCCAAGTAAGTCTAGACTTGATGAAAAGCCTCAGTGGATATATGAATGACACAGGTAAGGAATTCTAAGGGAATCATTTCACTTATAATATTGTGCCACCCTTTCAAGGATGGGGGATGTCACTGATTCAGTTTACTAGTATATTTTTTTTCTGGCAACAAAAGCTAAAATGTCAAAATAAACAGTTAGTGAATTTGTCAGGCAAACATCCAACCGGGAGATACAGTTGGATACAACTGTAGCTGAAGTCCAAACATACGGCTCATAAAAGTAATTACTTTTGACCAGTAAGTTCTAATAACAATTAAATAATAAATGGATGTAGTCTGCCACTTCTACTTTACATTTAAGACATAGTTATGAAATGAATTGACATATTTTTGAAATTTGTTTTAAATTTACGAATTGGATTCACATATTTTTGAACTGTGTTTTGAAATTACGAAATTCAATAAATATACAAATCCAATTCATAAGTTCAAAACACAACTCGTGAATATACATATCCAATTTGTGTTTTGAATTTACAAATCGGATTTGTGTATTTTCCGTATTATTTTTGAGACTTATCTGGCTCCATATTATTTTCGCCATAGGGCAGACAGACAGACAAATTGATAATTACAGCTATTTCTCACAATTTCAGTTTTAGCTTGCTTTTTTTTAAACTATGAGATCAAAAAGTTTATTTATTTCATTTCAACAGTAGAAACATTGTAGATTATTAGAAATTGATTGACATTGACATCCATAGTAAGAAAAAATATATCTACTACAGCAGGGGACACCAACCCTGTTCCTGGAGAGCTACCTTCCTGCAGAATTCAGTCCCAACCCTGGTTAAACACACCTGAACCAATTAATAGTACTTAAAGCAGCACTTGATAATTACAAACAGGTGTGTTTGGTCAGGGTTGCAACTAAAATCTGCAGGAAGGTAGCTCTCCAGGAACAGGGTTGGTGACCTCTGTACTACAGTATGTCAGTCAATGTACTAGGTTCCAGCATTCTTCAAAGTAACTTTTTTGGTTTGTTCAAAAACTTAAAACAGGTAAAAGGTTTGAGGAAATAAGCTCCCACATAAATTTTCCTCTGATCTCTGTGTGTTAGGTTGTGGATTTGGGCTGGCCGGAGAGTCACGCTCCATCGCTCCATCTGCTGTGCTCAGTGTGTAAAAACATGGACAGCTGGCTCAGCGCACACCCTGACAATGTGCTGCTGCTCCACTGCAAAGTGAGATTTCAACTTCTCTGCATTTCGTTCTTAGGTTAGGAGTCCGCTATTAGTCTGCAGGACTCCATTTGGCTGGAATGTCACGCTTGGTTAACTTCTTCCTGTCTTTTTCATAGGGCAGCAAAGACAGGGTGGGTGTGGTAATATCCTCTTACATCCAACTATCTAGTGTTTCCACCAGGTACAACTCAACTATTCAATTCCATTGTTAACAAGTCCAAATAAAACTGACAATATATTATGTAGACAATACTATGTGTTAAATAATAACAAGAAAACAAAACAAATCACTATTTTGTTACTATTTACTCTGTGTTATATTATTACAAACCTGTGACTTTCTGTGTCATTCCATCTTTAAAAAAATAAAAACACTGGTCTGAACGATTTGTTCGGTGATCCATTCACAGGTATTCTTTAGTTAAAAACACACCAGAGGGGGAAAGAAATGATAAGAGCAGCCGTTCGTTGTTTTTCATTTGTTTTCGTTAAATGGCAATTTTTTTTCTTACTGTTCACAAGGAATACATTTTAATGTGAAGACTGAAATTGAATAAAGTCAGACAAAGCTTGTCTTTTAATTGCTTTAAAGGGCCATGAAACCCCCCTGTTTCCTGTTTGGAAAAAGTCAGGAAAGTGGGTGTGTCCAGCTCTGTTTAGGTGGGAGTGTCGGAGGAGGGAAAGAGGGAAGGTGCATATAAATTTGCATAAAAATGGGAGTGTCGGTTTGAGCATGCGCTGATTTTCACAGAGGCAAAACAAACACACGGACGCAGGGGAGAAAGACAGTGACTGTGTTTACAGTGGATATCAGTAATCAAATTATTTGCCAAATTAATAAATGGTGGACTTTAACTTCAGTTTGGTACTTTCATTCAAAAACATTTCATTCACGCCCCTCGTGACAAACAAGGGATTTGATTCGAGGAACTGCTGTAAGCGTGTATTTTTAATGCAATGTTTGATGCAACATGGCGAATGAGAGAAAAAAACCCCTCTGCTTTTCTCTGTAGCTTAGATTCACTCGGTAGGCAGCGTCAGAAAGCCGTGTGTGTTATTCCTGTCACAAAATGTGGTGAAAATCTCACACGACTGTAATCGTTTGATTGATCGTGTTTACATGTTTACACTCGGAGAGCAGCATTTACAGCGGATCTTTTAGTCTATAATATTGTAGTGATATTAACGTACTGTAAACTTTTTTAACTTAGAAATCATTTGACTAAGGTCTGTCTTTAAACACTAAAAGAGTACTACTGACGATAAGAACTAACTTTGCCATCTGAATAAACAAACAAAGACCACTGATCGCTTACCAAATCTGAAGAGACAGGACAATCAGGGCCGGAGCAAGCTGAACTGCCTCTCTTGGCAGAGGACAATCATGCCGCCCTCAACTCCAATGTGAAAACAAAAGTGACCGGTTATGAAAATGAAGTGAGGTGTTGCGGACCTCTATTCTGCCGCCCTATGCTCGAATATAACTGAGGACGCGTGGGTGCTAAGGGAGGGAGGGAGGTGTCGCGGACGCCGCCCTCTCTATTCTGCCGCCCTATGCACGGATATAACTGAGGACACGCGGGTGCTGATGGAGGTGTCGCTGACGCCGCCCTCTCTATTCTGTCGCCTATGCGTGAATATGTCTGAGGACGCGGGTGGTGAGGGAGGTATTGCGAACATAAATGAGGACGCGGGTGGTGAGGGAGGTGTCGCAGACATAACTGAGGACGCGGGTGGTGAGTGAGGTGCCGCAGACATAACTCAGGACGTGGGTGGTGAGGGAGGTGTCGCGGACATAACTGAGGACGCGGATGGTAAGGGAGGTGTCGCAGACATAACTGAGGACACGGGTGGTGAGGGAGGTGCCGCGGACATAACTCAGAACGCGGGTGGTGAGGGAGGTGCCGCGGACATAACTCAGGACGCGGGTGGTGAGGGAGGTGTCGCGGACATAACTGAGGACGTGGGTGGTGAGGGAGGTGCTGTGGACATATCTCAGGACGCAGATGGTGAGGGAGGTGTCGCAGACATAACTGAGGATGTGGGTGGTGAGGGAGGTGTCAAGGACATAACTGAGGACGCGGGTGGTGAGGGAGGTGTCGCGGACATAACTGAGGACGCGGGTGGGGAGGGAGGTGCTGCGGACATAACTCAGGACGCGGATGGTGAGGGAGGTGTCACGGACATGACTGAGGACGCGGGTGGTGAGGGAGGTGTCACGGACATAACTGAGGACGCGGGTGGTGAGGGAGGTGTCGCGGACATAACTGAGGACGCGGGTGGGGAGGGAGGTGTCGCGGACATAACTTAGGACGCGGGTGGTAAGGGAGGTGTCGCGGACGCCGCCCTCTCTATACTGCTGCCCTAGGTGGCCGCCTAGGTTGCCTCTATGGACGTGCTGGCCCTGAGGACAATCAACACCAACTGGAGCCGTGTCTTTATTAAAAGGAGACGAGCCGCAACCTTTGACCGTTTACAGATGCAAAAAGGTCTCGGGTAAACAACGTTCTTTAGACACCTATTTTTGTCGAGCGTCGCGTGCACTGTAATCCACATGTGAGTCTAGCTGCACTCTCATAGAGGGAAATGAAAACAAAAACCTTCCTTGCAGCAAATTACAAAAGCAACACTGACGACCCATATCTCCAAACAATTCTTCTCTCCCACTTGTTTTGGCAACACAACGTGTCGTCTCTATTGTGCCTGAACACTGTACAGGTACTTGGAAGAAATGCATGCATATTAATGAAGTTGCACCTCATTCACATTAGAGCGCGCTGATTGGTTTGAGCCAAGTCTTTCTCATGAATGAATGCAGCAAACTCAGAGACGTCACAAAGTACTCTTAGGTACAGACAGCCAGTCTACACGCTGGAAAACACAAAAGGATCTAATCGGCGTGACGCAGCTTAAAAAAAAACGGAAGAACGAATTTGCTCGAAATAACGCAAAAACAACCTATTTTCAGCTTTTTGTGAAATATATGTGTCCTAATAGTGTTTATAGCAGCGTGAGACACATATATGGCTGTCAACAGCTAAAAAAAATTGTTTAGGTGTTTCGTGACCCTTTAATTCTCCAGAGAAAGATCAGTTTACACACAGACAGCCTCTGTGAGCAAAAGGATCCAAAGGATGGGCTCACTGGCACTTTTAATGTTGCAATGATTTAGATAAGAATTTGGTTAGACTTTAATGTCCGTTTGTTGAATTAGGTTACATTGCATCTACATGTCAACTAATTCTCATTAGATTATAAGTAGACTGTTAGGTTGGGGTTGGGGTTAGTGTAAGTTGACATGTACTTGCAAAGTTTCTTATAGTTTAATAAATGTGTTGTAGAAGCAGTATCAACAGATATTAAGCAGACAGTATACTAATACTCAAATGGACCATCAAAATAAAGTGCTACCAAGAATTTCTCTACAGCTGCTTAACTCTTAAACAACCAGTAGATTACACATGGATGTAATAGCACAGTGATTCTAATGTTTTTGGTATTTAGCAAAACCTTAATCAATCTATAATATCAATATATAATTGTCAATCATCAATATATGATCATCAATGTTATTGGTTCAGGTTTGTAAACTTTCCTTTTTAAGAACTTTAAATATTTTGTGCTTCATGCTATGTGACCTTTCACATAGTGTATAATATAACCCTTTGTTGCCTGGCTGTTGAAGGTCTGCAAGGTTTTAAAGATCAAAGGGGATAAACAGAGTTACCAGCCAGAAACAAGTCATCAGTATTTCCAGTCTTACATCCTGTTTACAAGTGAAAATAGACTGGGTCATCCGACCAATCAAAGCAGACTAGAGACTCTGAAACGCAGGGTTTAGCAAAAACAGGCTCTTAAATTACCTATTTCATAAAAAGAAAAGAGCTGATGTTGCTGCAATGTATATTATAAGAATTTTGTTTTGATTGAATTTCTAAGTAAGCTGAGGCCTACAAAACTAAATTGGCAATATATATATATATATATATATATATATATATATATATATATATATATATATATATATATATATATATATATATATATATATGTATATATATAATGAAACAAATAAGGTTTTCTCCAGAAGAAAAAATATTATCAGTCAGACATACTGTGAAAATTTCCTTGCTCTGTTAAACATCATTTGGGAAATATAACATAAATAAATAAATAAATAAAAATTCAAAGAATTAATTCTGACTTTAACTATATATATATATATATATATATATATATATATATATATATATATATATATATATATATATATATATATATATATATATATATATATATATATATATATATATATATATATATATATATGTATATATATATATATATGTATATATATATATATGTGTATATATATATATATATATATATGTATGTATATATATATATATATGTATATATATATATATATATATATATATATATATATATATATATATATATATATATATATATATATATATATATATATATATATAGAGTTGAAGGTAATTTAGGCGATGCAGTGACGCAATAGCTAGTGCTGTCGCCTCACTGTGGTGTATGGTGTATGATTTTGTGAATGTGTGTGTGGATGTTTCCCAGAGATGGGTTGCAGCTGTAAGGGCATCTGCTGCGTAAAAATGTGCTGGATAAGTTGGCGGTTCATTCCGCTGTGGCAACCCCGGATTAATAAAAGGACTAAGCCGACAAGAAAATTAATGAATGAATGAAGTTAAATTATAAGCCCCCCTTTTAATTTTTTTCTTTTTTTTCTTTTGAATTATTAACCCCCTTGAATTTTGTTTTCTTTTTTAAATATTTCCCAAATTACGCTTAACAGAGCAAGGAATATATATATATATATATATATATATATATATATATATATATATATATATATATATATATATATATATATATATATATATATATATATATATATATATATAAATGAGCTTTATCACACGAGTAGCAGTGCGTTGTGGCTGTATATCGGCACTGGTGGGAAGTGCCATATCCTGTATACTATATATATAGTATGATATATACAGATTAAATGATCGTATTTGGTATACCATGTTTTGTGTTTCTGACCTGTTTCTTGTTCTCTTGTTTCTCAGTGAGGAACATGCGTTAGATCTGTATTCCATGAAGAGATTCTGCAGTGATCAAATGGTTAACCTCCTGACTCCATCTCAGAAAAGGCAAGGCTCAGTCTTTAATGCATTAACTTCTTTATTTTCACAATTGTTACTGTACTTACAGTTGAATGAACCTGTGGGTATTACAGAGAATTAATTAACAAGGTTACTTTGATATACTTTACCTCTATACCGAGGGAAGTCATTTATTTGACAGTTAACTAGCCATAACTAGCCAAATTATTTCCATTCTTTAATACATTGGCAGTCCACTTTGTTATATAATAAGTGGATGAGTTTCCATGGACTAAAAGCGAGACATTGTTTGAGATTTGACATTTTGAGATTTTTCAATTATTTGCTTTTCTTACTTAATTATATATATATATATATATATATATATATATATATATATATATATATATATATATATATATATTAGCAGATTAAGATTTATCCTAAGGAAATCTGACAACATACATTTACAAAAAACCTGACACTTCATCGTGATTTTTTTTTTTTTTTGTGTGTGTTTTTTTGAGTGTATGGTCATGTTTAAAATCAGGCACAAGTAACAAAATGCTTAGTCTTGGCCCAATCTCTCCCTGCTTTAAAAGCATCTCCCTTAAAAAAAAAAAAAAAAAAAAAAAAAAAAACAGTTGCTAAAATGAAATCTGTTGTTTTTCTCCTTGAATCGTCCTGAGGTTTTGCTCTTGGTCACTCAGCAGCGTGTCATGAGTGAAGGTTACACTCTGGACGTTACATTCAGGCTCACACATGACAGGAAATTCCCCTTAGGCAGCCTGGAAGTCCTAACATTAAACCCACTTCCCTTTTTCTGTGAATTGTCTTCATTTACAACTGTCTTTTTTACATCATCCTGAAGGCCCCCGTGTATCACCCCTTACGCCACGTGCAAACTGAGAAAGAGTTTTTTTTTATGCTAAACGTATTCCTCCACTGTTCAGTGTATGATCCTTTTCCTTCCCGTATGCTCTCTGTTCTCTATTGACTCTAGAAACACTTTTAGGTAACATGAGTTATAATGAAGCTTTCGTAACGGCAACATAAATATTCAGCTCTGGTCTGTTGCTGGAACAACACAAAGAAGCTCTTTTGGCATCACTGTAAAGAAGCTCTTAAGCCATCTAAAAGCATAGTTCAACCATTTACTCACTCTCAAGTGGTTCTTCACGAGTTTCTTTTTTTCTGTTGAACACAAAAGAAGATATTTTGACAAATGTTAGAAACTAGTCATTTTTTAACTCGTTGTTAAAGGTGAGTTAATTAAATCCCTCATAACTTTAACTTAAATTGATTAAGTTCACAGTACTCCTATAGTTTGAGTTGCCTTGACTTATTGGGTTTTACAGTACTCAGTTGTTTGAGTTCTCTTCATTTATCGAGTTTTACTGTGCTCAAATTGCTTCATTTACTCAAATGGATTAAGTTTACCATACTCATTAGGATTCGTTTTTGAACTTAAATGGCTTGTTGCAATTGGTATCCTCAAATGGTTTAAGTTACCTTAACTTTTTGGGTTTTACACTGTAGTAGTAGGGAATTAAATAATATTGAAGTCAATGGCTACCAGTTTCCAACATTCTTCAAATGATATTCTTTTGTGTTCAACAGCAGAAAGAACCTCATTCATGCTTGGTGGAGATCGAGTAAATAATGGCAGATTTATTTGTTTTTTTTTTTTGGGGTAAACTCTCTTTAATTGAATAACACTGCTGCTTTTTAACATACTCGTGTAACATCAAAAATTAAGGATATATATATAGGATATAATAAGGATATATGTAGGATATAAATATAAAGGATTAAAATATTACAAAACATATTATTTTCCAGCCTACATAAATATAAAAACCATACTTTCATGCCTTCTTCATCTCAGGGGGCTTTTTCAGTTTATTCATGACAGTTTGCTTTTGTATAATGTTATTGTTATTAGCAGTTTTGTTTATTATATCCATATTTGTTTTTGTTTTATTAAAAAAAAGCTTAGATTTGCCCACCTGTCAGGTTTTAGACCATATGGGGCACAGCATGTGTATTAGGATATAACTCAGTTGTTTGAGCACACTTCGTTATTATTGTTCATTTATTTGTTTGCTGGAAATTAGAACTGAATTTAGAAATAAATCATTGCGCTTATCAAACGAATGTAAGAAAATTAACTAATGTAATGCTTTATTCTTTGGGCTTCCTTTCAAATTACATACAGATGAAGTCAGAATTATTAGCCCCCCTTGGAATTTTTATTTCTTTTTTTTATATTTCCTAAATTATGTTGAACAGAGCAAAGAAATTTTCACAGTATGTCTGATAATATTTTTTCTTCTGGAGAAAGTCTTATTTGTTTTATTTGGCTAGAATAAAAGCAGTTTTACATTTTTTAAAAGCCATTTTAGAGACAAAATTGTTAGCCTCTTTAAGCTATTTTTTTTCAATAGTCTACAGAACAAACCATTGTTATACAATAACTTGCCTAATTACCCTAACCTGCCTAGTTAACCTAATTAACCTAGTTAAGCCTTTAAATGTCACTTTAAGCTGTATAGAAGTGTCCTGAAAAATATCTGTTCAAATGTTATTCACTGTCATTATGACAAAGATAAAATAAATCAGTTATTAGAAATAAGTTAATAAAACTATTATGTTTAGAAATGTGTTAAAAAATCTTCTCTTTGTTAAACAGAAATTGGGAAAAAAATAAACAGGGGGGCTAATAATTCAGGGGGGCTAATAATTCTGACTTCAACTGTATATTGTTTATTTATTAGTATATGTTTTTGCCATGAATATAGCGAGTGCTGCTGATATGGCATTAAAACAGAAATAAATAAATAAATGAACAAATAAACAACACCACACATACAAAATCTTGGAGAATATAACGTACCCTGCCATGTAATTACTGCAATGAAATTTTGCAATAATCCTTGTCATAAACAACCGTAATGTGAACATCAGGATGATTATATAATAATTATTGTGAAAAGCGATATACTGTACAAATAAACTTGAGTAATAAAAATAAATACAATTCTTAACTGCCATGAAAAGGCGCCTATGAATAAAATCTATAATATTTTGTTCTTCCATAAATCTAATTAAAGGGGTTGTGCACCCGAAAAAAAAACAAATTTTTTATTTAGTTTCCATCAAGTGGTGCCAACCCTTTATGGGTTTCTTTCTTTTGTTAAAAGAAGATCTTTTGAAGGAATAGAAAGGATATTTTAAAGAAAGCTTAAAAACCTGTAACCACTGACAGTCAATGGTTACAGGTTTAAAGCATTCTTCAGAAAATCTGTTGCATCCAACAGAAGAAAGAAAATCAAACAGGCTTGGAACAAGTGAAGATTGAGTAAACTAATTTTGAGTTTTGGGTGAGCTGTCGCTTTAAAATCTGTTATAAATGCCTATAAGGCCCAGACCGATGCAGTTATTGGCTTAATCTGAAGTTGTGCTGGAGTATTACCGATGATAGGCTTGATTTATTGTTGTCTGCTATCACTGACGGAGGTGTTTGTGGATGGTTCAGGTATGTGCAGGTGTTTGGCAGGCTTCTTAAGCATCAGATCCCGCTAAACCATTCCCCGCTCTTCATCCATCACGTTACTATCCATCCCATTCCTGACTTCCACCCTACAGGTAAGGAAAACACCCACATATCATGTGTTTCAAGTCAAGAATTATGTTTTAGTTTCCAAATAATTTTATTATTTGTAATCTCTTTTAGCATCTCAGGTATTTCTCTCTCTTGTACTTCAAAATGGAATCTTACATTTTTTTTTTTTGAGAAAATATATCACCAAAAAAGGGAAAATCTAACAAAATATACTTGCTTTTTACTTGTTTTTTTTCCTTGCAGAGCCAAAAAAAAGAAGATATTTTGAAAATAATGGTTAACCGATTGTTAACTGAAAGTAATTCAGATTTTTTAAATTTAAAATGATAAAAACTTACTATTTTCATATACTTTATAATTACATACAAACATTAAATTAAGCTTGTGCAATAGACATATGCATGCATGTATTTAGTATTCTCATTTCGCTTGTATTTTCAAATATATGAATGTCATTATAACATTAAGGGCCCTATCATACACCCGGCGCAAGGCGCAACACAATTGTTGTTTTCTAGTTTCAGCTTGGCGCAAGAGTCGTTTTGACGTTTTGCACCACGCTGTTTAAATAGCAAATGCATTTGCGCTCATATGTGCGCCCATAGGCGTTCTGGTCTAAAAAAGGAGGCGTGTTGAGGCGCATTGCTGGTGCGTTGCTATTTTAAGGAAATATAATAGACTATTCTAGACCAGAACAAAGCCGGTCTATTGTCCAGCGCAGAGCGCGTTAGTTGTTCGCCTCACTTATACACTGCTTAATACACACAGGATGTACAGCAATACGCAAATATCTTTACATATGAAAAATAATTCAAATATTAAGAATATATACAGGATATATATAGGATATAAATATAAATGATTAAAATATTGCAAAACATATTATTTTCCAGCCTACATAAATATATAAACCATACTTTCATGCCTTCTTCATCTCAGGGGGCTTTTTCAGTTTATTCATGACAGTTTGCTTTTGTATAATGTTAATATTATTAGCAGTTTTATTTATTATATCCATATTTGTATTTGTTTTATTAAAATCAAGCTTAGATTTGCCCACCTGTAAGGTTTTAGACCATATGGGGCACAGCATGTGTATTAGGATATAACTCAGTTGTTTGAGCACACTTCGTTATTATTGTTCATTTATTCAATTGCTGGAAATTAGAACTGAATTTAGAAATAGTTTTGAAACAAATCTTTGCGCTTAACAAACTAAATTAATTATTTATAGGCTAATTGATATCTGTGTGTGCAAGAAATTTCCCTATCCACGAGAGTGAAAGTGAAAGTAAACAATAAGTAGGCTCATCTCTCATTCTCACGCTGTAGTTGCTCTGTTTAACTGTTTTCTTGCAAGTGAAACGCTCAGTTTTTCCACTTACAAAGTCCACCATGTAAATATGAAAAGCGCTATGGCGCGACGACTCTAAAAGGGAATGTGAGATGAGACTCTGATTGGTTTATTCTCAAAACACACCTATAACTCATTAAGAAAATAAGCTCAACTCTGTTAGACCATGTGCCACAGCGCAAAGCGGATTTTTCTGTCCTTAAAATAGTAAAAGTGGATTCTGACTTGCTCTTAATGCTTTTGCGCCCTGCGCTTTGCACTTTGCGCATGGATTGTCAAAATCGAGCCAGTCACACTGTAAACTAACGACTTTGGGAGGTCGTGCTTTTTCGTACAGTGCCCCTAAGCTATGAAAAAAAATAAACTTCTCAAGACTCACCTTTTTACCGTTGCTTTTAACTTTAACTGATTATTTTTGTTAATTTTATCCTCCATCTGTATTAAATTGTTCATATTTTATTGTTTTATTGTGGTCTTTTTTACTGTTTTTATTGTTTGCCTTGTATGCCTGGAGTGGTTTGGGTCTGAGAAAAGCGCACTATAAATAAAATGCATTATCATTAATATTGTTAAAACTGCAATACTTAATGCTAATAAAATCATGCTGTTTTCAGTGTTTCTTTATTTTTAATTCTTAGGAGAAACATCTAACATGTAGAAACAAAACTGAGTACTAAATGTGGGGAAATAAAAAAGGGTAGCACTTTGTTTTGATGGTCTATTTGAGTATTAGTAGACTGTCTGCTTAATATCTGCTGATACTGCTCCTTTAACAGACATTTAACTGACTAAAAGAAACTTCGCAAATACATGTCAACTTACACTAACCCCAACCACAACCCCAACCTAACAGTCTACCTATAACCTAATGAGAATTAATTGGCATGCAGATGCAATGTAACTTAAATTCAACAAGTAGACCATTAAAATAAAGTATGAGCTAAAAAATATAGGTATCACTTAAATTTAAGGTGTCCTTGTTGCACATGTTCCATGTACTTACTATAGTATTTACAATGATACATAACTGCATGCAATTAACCCCTAACCCGCAGTCTAACCCTAACCATATAGTAAGTACATGTACTTAATTAATATCCTCATGTAATGAGTAGTTACACTGTAACATTTACACCTTAAAATAAAGTGCAACCAAAATGAATAAAGAAACTTAATATGTTTTTCATTTGTGTTTTGTTTTCAGTGTGCCAGCTGTTTATCAGAGTAAATCAAGGCACACAGACTGCATACACTTCAGGACTGCAGTAGGAACATAAAGATTTTTAAAAGCAATACAAAAGAGCAGGAATTCTTTATTATGTATATTAAGTGCTTGTGTGTAACTCTCAGTCAGGTTGATGTCGGTCTGATGGACAGAGTGTGTTTTGTTCTGGATCCTCCTCAGATGATCAAAGGTGATATCATGGTGAGAGACATCTTTCCCTGTCTCTTTCACACTGCACACACATAGACTGGACTGATCTTATGAACCCTGCCTAGTGGATCATCTTTTCTTCTGTTGCTGCAGATTGTGTGTTATCATAAAAATGTTTCCACGAGGACTCAGGAAACATTGTTTCGTGCTCAGTTTCACACTGCTGCTCTGAGTGCAAAACAATTGGCCTTGCAGAAAGAAGACCTGGATCTGGCCAACAAAGGTAACCCGAAGTGTTTTTAGTAAAGTCATTCACATTATTATAACACATATTAGAACCTTCTTAAGTATATCTAGTTGGCATAACTTATTTTTTTCTAGTTATATTAAACTTTATTTATTATTTATTATTTCTGCAACTTAATACTTTATAGTTACTGGAACTTAATTTTTTTAGGTACAGGAACCTAGTATTTATTGTTATGGCAGCTTATTTTTTCTAGTTCTTCAGCTTCATTTTTTAGTTAAATCCCCTTAATTTTGTTAACTGCAATTTCATTTTTTTTAGTTACATCAAGTTAATTTTTGTATGCATTGCAACTTCATTCTTCTAGTTACCCCAACTTAATATTTTTAGTTACTGAAACTTAATTTTTATAGTTACACCAACTTCATTTTTGTACTTGCTGCAACTTAAATTTTTAGCTGCTGCAACCTCATTTTTCTTGTAAATGCAACTTAATATGTCTAGTTACTGCAACTTAATTGTTCTAGCTACTGCAAAACCTGTTAGTTTGACTTAATATTTCTAGTTACTGCAACTTATTTTGTGGTTACTGCAAATTTTGTTAGTGCGGCTTAATATTTCTATTTACTGCATGTCACGATAACCAGCAATCTTACTCTATTGATCGCTGGTTCTCACTAACAACAACCATGGACTACACTTCCGCCTTTGATGGACTACATATTCAGACAATGCACTCCGGTCACACTCACACATGCCTTCTCATCTAGACTGATTACTCGCACCACCTGAGGATTGTCAAAGACTGATTGCAGACACTACTTAAACCACACAGTCACCCTTTCACTCTGCCGCGTCTTGTTAGCTGTATAGTAACACTATAAAGAATATTTCTTGTCTTGTTTACCTGTGTTTAGACCTTAGCCTTGTTAGCCATTTGTCCTAGTCTGCCGCCTGCCTCACGACCTCTTGCCTGTTTTCTGATTACGATTCTGGACTGCCTCTATACACCTGTTTGCACCCGTATTGACCATTGCTTGCCTGAATTTGAATAAACCTGCAAGTGGATCCAAACCTCTGTTGTCGGTGTCACTCCCCTTCATAACACTGCAACTTAATTTTGTTTAGTTACTGCAACTTAATTGTTCTAGTTACTGCAAAACGTGTTAGTGTGACTTAATATTTCTAGTCACTGCAACTTAGTTTTTGTTTAGTTACTGCAACTTAATTGTTCTAGTTACTGCAAATTTTGTTAGTGTGACTTAATATTTCTAGTTTCTGCAACTTAATTTTGTTTAGTTACTGCAACTTAATTGTTCTAGTTACTGCAAAACTTGTTAGTGTGACTTAATATTTCTATTGACTGCAACTTAATTTTGTTTAGTTACTGCAACTTAATTGTTCTAGTTACTGCAAAACGTGTTAGTGTGACTTAATATTTCTAGTTACTACAACTTAATTTTGTTTAGTCACTGCAACTTAATTGTTCTAGTTACTGCAAATTTTGTTAGTGTGACTTAATATTTCTAGTTTCTGCAACTTAATTTTGTTTAGTTACTGCAACTTAATTGTTCTAGTTACTGTAAAACTTGTTAGTGTGACTTAATATTTCTAGTCACTGCAACTTAGTTTTGGTTAGTTACTTAAACTTTTTTATTTTATTTTATTTACTGTGACATCGTTCTAGTTACCTCAACTTATTTTTTTGTAGTTACCGCAAAATAATTTAAACTGAATTGTTGCAGTAATGACACAACTTAATTTCTGTAATCTGTACAGCTTAATTTTCCAAGTTTTTCTAGAAAATTGTGTGATGGTGAACCTGAGTCACTGTTTATTATTTGTTGATGGTAACTAATGCAATAAACACATTACTGAATATGTAAGTGTATGTTAACAAATATTTATTTCCCAACAAAAAAAGATGTTAATTGCTAGGTTATGATAATACATTATTAAATCCATTAGTTTATGTGTAAGTAAATTAATTAAATAAGCTGTTAATGTGAAGAGATGTATTCGAATATAAGTAAGCTAAAATTAGCAAAGATTTTGTAATGATGAACAAATTCATCATTTACCATTAGTTCGTATCAACTAGTGCAGTGGTTCTCTAATTTTTTTTATCAAGTACCATCTCAGAAAAAAAATGGTCTCTCCAAGTACCACCAAAAATGAGCAGTATTGAAATACAGTAGCGTAGTAGGTGCAGTAAAGCATCTAAAACTCTGCACAGTTAAAAAAAAACGTGGCAGATTACCTCAGAAATATAGGCTTTGTGTCATATATGACATATTATATTCATCATTTTTGATAAATTTTGAAATGTGTGTAGCATGGACATGACAAATTTCATTCTTCCGCGTACCACTAAAAGGAAGTCAGTGTACCACTAGTGGTACACGTAACACAGTTTGAGAACCACTAAACTAGTGCATTCACTAACACATTAATGTAGGATTAGCTAACAGTAACCCAGATTAAGAAACTATCATTCACTATAAAAACCCAGCAGGTGTTTGCAGGTCCTAAACTCTAAAAACATTTAGCTACTTTAAAAAAGTGAGTTGCCTTAAAAGTGACAAGTTGATTTACTTGTTAATCTGACTTGTTGCTGTTAAGTTGGCTTGACTTCATTTTTATATTTATGCACATAATTATTATTGTTATATTTTCAGAGTGTGTTTGATTATATAATTTGTATTTAACGTAGTGAAATTCATAGATTTTGGAGACATGTTGATGTTTGACTGTGTTCGTGACTGACCGTGTGAGTGTGCCTTGTGTTTTTAGTAAATAATGACAGACAAGACGCACAACAGATCTGACCCAAACAAATCTGAGAAGGAGACAGACCGTTTCAGACAGACAACTATTTCTGGCATTTTAACCCTTATGCAGAAGAAAAACTGGTCCCACTTAATATTAAGTGGCCTTAACTAATATGTACTTACACAGGAATTAATGTGTTACAATGTACTTATTGTGTAAACACATGTATTTACTGTGTACTTATGCTTGATTAAATACATGTATGTAAATACATCTGTAATTAACTTTTGTAATTACATTTGTAAATACACTGTTGACCATCCCTTACACCTTAACCCACCCTTAAACCTACCCATGCCACCAAACCTGTCCATAACCCAACCTCTATCCTAACTCAAAAGCACCACAAGCGTTCTCAAATACATTATAAACACAGTAAGTACATTGTATTTATTTTTTGATGTAAGTACATAGTAGTTAAGGACACTTAATATAAAGTGGGACTGAAAAACTTAGTCAACATAACCCTAATGAGGATGGACAGAAGAGAAAATATGTGTTGCATAGCGAATGTGCACTTCAGTTACAAGAACATCAGATGTGATTGAGCTTGTATACAGTATTTATGTGCAGCATACTTTTTATTTATTCTCTTTTCCAATCATCATCTGCTTTTGTCTCCATTCAAGACCCAAGATTCCCAGAGAACTGTGTGGTGGAAGTGCTCTTTTCAGAAGTTGCAGACAAAGATCCAACTCTTGCTTCAGGTATTCTAATTTCTTTAATGAAAGATGTTTTATAAGTTCATGTAAGTTTGTTTTCGTGAACTTGTGTATTGTATTGTAGTGAATTAGTTTAGGCTAGGTTTTTATGGTCCTGTGTATACATTCTGCTGTCAATAAGCAACTTTGCAACTATATGTCAACTAGCAGTCACTGGAATATTAGTAGATTGAATGGAATAGTTCACCCAAAAACGAAAGTCCAGTCTCATCGTCATGTCACTCCAAACTTTTCAAGACCTTTGTTCATCTTTGGAGCACAAATTAAGATATTTTAGATGAACTCTAAAGGCTGATTTGTACTTCTGCGTCAAGCGCCGTTGTATGCTACGGCGCTGACGCATAGCCCTTCGCCGTGGCCGTCGGTGTCGCTGACGTGCACCTCTCAAAAAATTTAACTACCCGTTGCAACAACGCGTAGCGCAAGCTCTGTGATTGGTCAGCTTGGTAGCGCTGACAAGTCTGGGCGGACTGAGAGCCGCGCGAATGGTGCGAGCCTGATGGAGCGATTGTTTACAAGTGTGGAGTCCCGTGAAGGAGCTCGGGATGGAAAGTTTTGTTTTGTGTTTACATCATAGTTAAAGTTGTTGCACGTCCGCCAGTTCCTGCCTCAAAATGAGCGAGTTTGAGCCACTTGTACATCCCGGAAGTGTTCAGAAAAAGCAAAACAGCAGCGAAGAAACTCGACACAGAGGAACATTTACACCTCACTGCCAACTAGCGTTTCGGAAGTGTTAATGCAGACCAACAGAGACAGCGCGCAGAAGTATAAATGCACGGCTACGGGCGTTGCATGCGCCGTGGGTTATGCCGGTCACTTGACGCAGAAGTATAAACCAGGCTTAAGAGCTCTCTCATCCTCCATAGACAGAAACAGTCCAGAGACACTCAACCCAAAACTATTGTCCAAACACTTCATGCGACTTCAGTGGTTCAACTGTAATCATACAAAGCTGCATTAACACTTTTCTGTGTGCAATAAACAAGCAAAATACAAAATACGATGACTTCATCTATATCAGGTCATGATCCCGTTTTACATGTTAAAGCGCATAATTTGATTAACATCATTGCATCACCACAATATGCACATTTCGTCTGGAGTTTCATGTTATTTCAGGTCTTTCATTTTTAATTTGTCGACTTTAACTGCAGTTTGGCACTTTCACTTTTATTCAGGAACATTTCATGCATGCCCCCCGTGACAAACAAGATATTGGGAGCGAGTATGAACTGCTGGAAGAGTGTTGTTTTAATAGGATTTGATATCACACACTGTTTGGGAAAAAAAACATGCATTTTGCGATGTAGGTGTCTGTAGTGCTTTACTGACTCGGTAGGTGCAGAGAATAGTCTCAAACAGTCGTGTGTGTATAAACTATGCTGTTGCAAAATGTTCCGAAAAGTCCTACACAACGGTAATAGTTTTGATTGCGGTGTTAACATGTCTGTACTTCACTTCAATATTGCCACTAAAACCGGCATACTCCACATCTTAATTTGATTTCCATTTGGTTCAATTGTGACCTTAATCGGATTAAATTAATCAAAAATTGCTACATGGTAGACTCAAAATCTTAAATCTTAAAGGTGCAGTAGGTGATTGTCTTCAGAAGCATTTTTTTGTGCTGGTTGAAAGTCTCTTCACAGTCTAATAGTAGTGATTACAGTAAATGATCGTATAAATGTATTTATATGTATTTTTAGATTTTGGCATAAAACAAAAAAAAAAAGTTCATCCAATTAAATAGAATTGGACCGACATCTCTCATAATTCCGATAAGTAGCCCAATCTGTCTGTCAGCAAATGGAGACTTGAACAACTGCGCAGCCGTTTGTACGCAGCTCCGCTGACCGCTACGCGTTCACGAGACATCCAGACTCATATATATATCATATATATTCCGATAAATAAAACGGAAATAATTTATAATTTCTTGTGCGGCGCGGTAATGAAAAACTGTACAAAAGCACACACATCCCTCTTAACTGGGTGCTCAGCCAAAAAACGCAAAAGGTGCAAATGAAATATTCATCAAAGGCGGCAACACCAAAGCTCCAAAAATACAAATGTATTAAATTAAAAAGGCTGACACAAAGCGTGCAATGTTTCAAGGCCTTTTTAGTTTAATAAATTTGTGCAGTCCGGTACCAATTAATCCTGGACCTTTTCTGAGTGTGATTTATTAATGACAACATTTTGTAAGTAAAGTAATCTTTTAATGTTTGCTAACACCAACAGATACTGTAGTGACTTTTAGTACCTTTACAATACATTCATTCATTCATTCATTTTCTTGTCGGCTTTTTTAATACGGGGTCGCCACAGTGGAATGAATCGCCAACTTATCTAGCAAGTTTTTACACAGCGGATGCCCTTCCAGCCGCAACCCATCTCTGGGAAACCTTTACAATACATGTCAAAGTATTTTACAAACCCTGACTTAGCAGTTTACTAATGCTCTAATGAAAGTTACTTGTATGGTTAACTGAATATCTATAGCAGATCATCAATATAAATGATTACTTATTGAGTTATAAATAAACATAATGTGTCTTCATTTCAAGACTGTGACCAATGGAGGAGTAGTTTGGCAGTTGTCATTGAAAATGATCTTCCGGATTCACTACAGACCCAGTGGGACTTAAGCGAAAATCTTCCAGCAACAGGTAACACTGGATATCTCCAATTTATAATATTTCTAATGTGGTCTTGAATAGAAGTATATGTGGCTATTATAGGCTGGAACCCTTTGGAAGAGTTAGTTTTAATGATTAAAGTCTTTTCTTAAGACTTTTTCTGCTTATCAAGTTTGTGCTGTAATTTGATCTAAAGTACAGCAAAAACAATACAATTATGAAATATTTTTACTATTTAAAATAGCTGTTTTGGCGGCATGATGGCTTAGTGGTTAGCACTGTTATCTCACAGCAAGAAGGTCGCTAATTCGAGTCCCAGCTGGGACAGTTGGAATTTCTGTGCGGAGCTGGCATGTTCTCCTGATGTTTCCGTGGGTTTCCAACTGCTCCGATTTCCCCCACAGTCCAAAGACGTGAGCTATAGGTGAATTGGATACAAAAACCTTGGCCATAGTGTGTGAATATATGTGTGAATGAGGGTGTATGGGTGATTTCCAGTACTGGGTTGCGGCTGGAAGGGCATCTGCTGCGTAAAACATATGCCAGAATAGTTGTCGGTTCATTCCGCTGTGGCGACCTCTGAAACGGAGACTAAGCCGAAGGAAAATGAATGAATAAATAACTGATTTCCATTTTAATTAATTCATTCATTTTTTTTTCGGCTTAGTCCCTTTGTTAATCTGGGGTCGCCACAGTGGAATGAACCGTTTACTTATCCGAAATATGTTTTGTGCAGTGGATGCCCTTCCAGCTGGAACCCATCTCTGGGAAACACCCATACACACTCATTCACTACGGATAATTTAGCATACCCAATTCACATGAACCGCATGTCTTTGGACTGTGGGGGAAACCGGAGCACCCAGAGGAAACCCATGCGAATGCAGGGAGAACATGCACACAGAAACGCCAATTGACCCAGCTGAGGCTCAAACCAGCGACCTTCTTGCTGTGAGGCGATAGTACTACCTACTACGCCACTGTGTCGCCCATTTTAATAGAATTTATTTCTCATTTTTCATTTTCATTTTTCATTAATTTTTATTTCTAATGCTTGTTTGCTGCTCAAAAAACATAATTAATTAATCAATCAATTAATTAATTAATTAATGTATTTTATTAAGCGCTTTTATTATGTTTTTGTTCTTGTTATTCTTGTTAAAACAGCTAAGTAGAATTCTCTCAGCTTTATATTTACCTATTCTCTCAAACTGCTGGTTAAAAAATGGACAATAGAAAATAACAGACCATTTTGGAAAATAAGAATGTAAAAGTTTTGATATTCATTGGTCATAATCTCAAAAGAAAAAGAAAATTTGCTCACTCACTATTTATTCAGTCCATCACATCATTTTGTCATGGATGATCTCAAGAAAACGGACCCAGTTGCAGCAATGAACCATACAAAGGGGTTTATTGACAGAATAAACCACAAGTAGACACACAAGAGGATGACAAGGTCCCAACGGTAGGGGCAACAACACAGGGAAGCCAGTGGTAGTGACAAGATGGTACTAAAATGAACAGCCAGCCAGGAGTAGGAGCAACAGTGGTCAAAACCAGAGCTAGATCCTGGAGCAAGCCACGTAAACTCCAGACTGGCAGACCAGGGAGGTCAGGACACAGGATAGGACTGGAAAATTGTAATACACAAGGCAGGACAGCAAACAGGCAGCAATAAAATACAATAAAATAATAAAACTAAATCTGAAATAAAATCAAATACTAGAAGAGAGAAAGACTGACTTGAGCAATCTGATAAAACAAAACTGAAATAAAACTTAAAGAGAGTAATTAAACAAATCAAACAACAACAACAAATAATAAATTACGAAGAAGACGGACTGACAGAAAATGGAACAACAATGGTTCTAAGGATAAAAGTAAAATTAGAACACAAAATTAAGGGGCGATATAGTGGCGCAGTAGGTAGTGCTGTCGCCCCATAGCAAGAAGGTCGCTGGTTTGAACCTTGGCTCAGATGGCGAGGAGTTTTTGTGAGGAGTTTGCATGTTCTCCCTGCGTTTACGTGGGTTCCCTCCGGGTGCTCCGGTTACCCCCACAGTCCAAAGACATGCAGTACTGGTGAATTGGGTAGGCTAAATTGTCCGAAGTGTATGAGTGTGTGTGTGGATGTTTCCCAGAGATGGGTTGCAGCTGAAAGGGCATCCGCTGCGTTAAAACCTGCTGGATAAGTTGGCGGTTCATTCCGCTGTGGAGACCCCGGATTAATAAAGGGACTAAGCCGACAAGAAAATGAATGAATGACACAAAATTAAGTAAACACTAGAAACAAACAAAATAAAGTAGTCGCTACAAACAAACAATAAGTAGACAAGTGAACTAGAACAGGCAAGACCAAAAGCTCAGTAAAGATGCAAGGCAAGGATACAAGACATGGAACGAACCAGCAAAGAAATGAGAACACAGCACAATATATAGAACAAAGCACATGAGAGACAGGTGAACACAATCAGGATAACAAGGTCTAAATAAGAGGGCGGGGTAACTGAAAACAAGGAAAGACAAGAGGAGCACATGGCCAACACAAATTAAGACACAGCAATGTAAATAAGCACAGGACAACTTGAGCTGCGTCCCAAATCGCCTACTTATGCACTATTAACGTAATTTGCCGGAATGCTGCGCTGTGTGAACGCAAAAGGAAGATTGCAGGAAAGAGCGCGTGCACGTCTAGAACGTACTGACGTGAGACGTCTGCTTTAGCCAATCAGAACAGTCAGACGCATTCACGTCCGCGCAGTTTATGAGAATAAAAGCCCTAAGCTGCGTCCGAAACCGTATACTTCCATACTATATAGTACGCTAAAATCAGTATGCGAGCCGAGTATTATGTCCGAGTTCATAAGCTGCGTCCCAAATCACATACTTATGCACTATTCTATGCCATTTTGTAGTATAAATAGTGTAAGTAGTGCGTTCACACTGAAAACTCTAAAAATAGTGAGTGTACTTTAATTACCCGGATGATGCACTCATTCAGCCGCTAAAATGAAGTGTGTACTGATGGACACTTCACGCACTCAACAACCGCAGGTTTGCTCACGTAGCGGAAGGGGCGGAGCTATCGGACGCACATGTTGAATAACTTTATTTATTTTGGATGGTGAAAGCAAAATTCTCCTTCAAGAGTCATTATAGCGCCTCCCAATGGTGAATGCGGTTATACTCACGGCAGGTATTATTTGATAATTCGGTTGTTTATTTTACTGATTTGGCGACCGTCAAACGTCATCAAGGAAACGGTTTGAATTTCCGCTCAGTGAAAAAACATTAGTGCTCCATTTGGGACGCCACTACATACATATACTATCCTGTTGAGTGTGTAAGTGCATAAGTGCATAGTGTATAGTGTGCCATTTGGGACGCAGCTATTTATTCACGTCTCTCTTTCTTTCATGCTCTTTCTCATCGTTTCTCAGTCATGAATCATTTCATCATCATAGTCATGAATCACAATTATTCTTTCCGTCCTCTCTTGCATCACGCTGCTCTTCTTTGGATGTCCTCGGGCTGTTGTTTTAACATTTGTGAAACCTCAAATCCGTTTTGCTTTCTGAAATGTTTGTGAAGGCATGTTTCAAACAGATGTGTCTGAATAACTTTGTTACCGTTCTCCAAACACATTCAATGTAACGTCGGATTCACCAACTAACTAATACAGGGCTTGTTTTCATAGTACTTGTTTACATACATAGGCCTCTTGTTGAAGTCTAGTGGTGAAACCATGGGATTGTGGGTATTTATTTTAGGACCGAAAACAAAAGCATGAATGCACAGTGTTTATTTCAGGATGTAAAGAGACATGAAGTCTCTTTAATGGTCTGGTGATTGTCAAGTTTTGGTATGCTACAGGAAACATGATTTACCTCTAATACCGTTATTAAGTCCGGGCACCGTTTGCTGAGGTTAATTAGAACATATGAGACCATACGGGACTGTTCAGGATGGATTGAAAGCTTAACCTCCTACAATAATGCTACAATTCTCATAGTTGACCCTAATCTAATCTTGTTTGACCTGAGGCCTTCAAAACATAATGAGCTCCAAACCAGAGCTGCCAGTTACCGTAGTTTTACCGCAGAGCCATTGCTGTGGCTCTTTCCCTTGGGGTTTTGCAATTACTTTAAATGTTAACGTTGCTGCAGTAAATGAACTGTAGTAAGAGAGAACTGCTTAAAGTATATGATGTTTTGTCCAGGAGCAGCGGGATGAAGCTCAGACATAACAGTCCCGAATGACTCATGTGTTATTCGAGCTGCTTTTAGGGGAGGGTGGGCTAACATTTAGTACCAGTTTCTAATTGAATAGTGCCCTGGAATGAAAACTTGGATATATATTGACATAACTGGATAACACAAGTTTAGTACATGCATGATAATGACATACTGTGAGCCTCAAAAACCTTTGCTTACTTGTTGTCGGGTAAATTAATGTAAATTTCTGGTAACTAAATCAGAACAAAACAGACTCTTTTGATCCAAACTGGATCATTAATATGCACATCCCAGTCTGCTTTTGATTGGCCTCAACATTTCCTTGATACATTAAGACAACAATATTTTTCCTCTTGTTTTTAAGCTTGTACTAAGCATACTATGTAAGTGAGCCTCTAATTTTGAAAACGGGAGAGGCAGAAAGACTAAAAAGGAGCAGTTTTGTGAAGCAGGCAGCTTGTCAGAAGGCAAAATGTCGGATATATGGATTATAGATTTATTCAGAGCCACCCCAATATGCCATAAGGTCTGTTTAGCTGTGTCTTTTGTTAGTTTAACATGTATATTGTGAAGTTTGTAAAGAGGCAACAAACACATGTAGACTGCTAAGTGTTTAATGCACATTTATACATCTTGTAATATCCGTTAGCTTTTAGTAATTTTACTAAAGTGAAAGGACACCAATAAATACCATTTACTTATTTAGATATAATAGATATTTATTCCTGTCTGTTTTCATAAATATTACATTTTCAAAATACTGCTCTGAATACATCTCTGTCAGTCTCTATAGTTGAGTATAATTATGATTTAGCCTATATTTCATCCAAAATACAATTCAGTAGAGGTGTGAACCTATACTGGTCTCACGGTTCGATTCGGTTACGACTATCATGCCATCGATTCGGTTTAATTTGATATCTCTTTGCATCACGGTGCATTGACGATGCTTTCCATACACAGTTTTATATTTTGGGGGGAGGCTATAACAAGCTGTCTGTATAAACACACAGCACCACACTGTCTCTCATTCACACACATACACAAACATAGACAGCACCAAACAAACAAATACACACACACACACACACACACACACACACTTAAGCCCTCGCAATATGCGTTTAGCCGGAAGAGTTCGCGCTGAGCGGAGCAAAAAAAAAAACTTACTGAGAGCTTCGCGCGAGCTCTCCTGGCTAAATGCATATTGCGAGGGCTTGGGAGCAGGGTCATAATGTCGAGCGAAAAAAAACAAAGAATAGGATAGCTGTGAAACATAACCAGCCTTGTCTTTTTGTAGGAAACACACTTTAGATCTTTTTAGGGTAAGAGGTTTTTGAGTTATTGCCGCTATAACTGAATGTGTGTCAGGAATATCGTAAACAAAACCAACTGAACCGCGCTCATTTCTGGCGCTCCTCTGGATATACAGCGCCCCTACCATTTGTCTATATTGCCTATGCCAAGGGCTGGCCCTGAGTTGGCTCCTGAGTGTTGTAAATACCGGCGCTCACCTCCCTCCCGACAGAGCGCATAGGAGATAAATGACATCAGTACATAATAACCGGTTATGATTATTACTGAACCGATACTGAATTGTCCACGTCTGCATCGCGGTGCACCGAAAAAACTATTAATTTTGACACCCCTACAATTCAGTAGTATTCTACAATGTTGAAGTGCACTTGTTTTTGCGATTGTTTTAAAACTTTTGATTCAGTTACCTAGGGGAGAAATGACTAGGAATAATAAACGACAGAAAACGGTCAAACTACTTCCTCTACAAACGAGTTTGTTCATCACTATACAGACAAAATATAAAAATATATTCTTAGATAATAATTATACTCTATACTGCTCAGTGAGCGCCATCTTTCAGATTAGACCAAGGTCCTGACTCTCTGTGGTTCGTAAAAATCCCAGGATGTTCTTCGAAAAAAGGAGTAGGGGTTTAACTCCCTGCATCCTCGTCAAATTTGCCCACTGGCCTCTGTCCATCATGGCCTCCTAATCATCCCCATATCATAATTGGCTTCATCACTTTGTCATCTCTCCACCAATCAGCTGGGATGTGGTGTGCAGTCTGGTGCAATATGGCTGCTGTCGTGTCATCCAGGTGGATGCTGCACACTGGTGGTGGATGAGGAGATTCTCTCATTGTGTAAAAGTGCTTTGAGTGTCCAGAAAAGAACTATATAAATGTAAGGAATTATAATTATTATAATTATAATAAGAAAACATGAATGGAATTGAATGAGACTGGAAGTCTCAAGCCAAAAAGATTGAAATGGCTTGCGCACGCTTGTACATGAAGAATACGATCAAGACAAAAGGGAAGCAAATGTATCAGTAATGACAGCCATAATCGTCTTGTGTAGTTTAATGTAATGTGGTGCCTTTTGTTGGTGGTCAATGTATCTTTTAAAGGGCACTTATGGTGAAAAATCTACTTTTCAAACTATTTGGATAGTCATATGTGTATATATAGTGTATAGACCATCATATTGGGGTGATATAAACACACCCAGTCCTTTTTTTCAATTTAACAACATAAAAACGGTGGACCAATTAGAGCGGTTTTCAGACCGACCACAACTTTACGTAGGAGTGCGGTAACCCTGCCCACCCAATTGATTGACAGCTGCGCGCATTAACATGTCCCGGTAGTCACGTGTATCTGTAAACAAGACCAGGCAGACATACGCAAAGAAACCAGGAATAAAAGGTCTGTTCTGTTCGCTAGGATCAGCAATCATCATCAAATGTGATTAAGAGTGAGTTTTACATGTTTAAAGTGTTTTAAAACAGTGCACGTGTGTAATTAATTACAATGATTTACTTCAGCTTTACTTCATTAGCACAGCCGCGTGTCAGAACAATTATAAAAGAAGACGCTTCAATCCCGGTTTGTGGAAGTTAAATCAGGTTTATTTTGTACACTAGCATAACAGATATCCACACAGTACTGGAGGTTAGCCTGTATCCTGTCACATTTGAGTGCAAAAACAGTGCTAAGCTAAGCGCGCTCTGTCTGTCTGCCTGCCTGTGTGTGTGTGTGTGTGTCAGCTGCGGTGTGCGTGTGTATCTCTGTGTGTGTGTGTGTGTGTGTGTGTGTGTTTGTTTGTGTGTGTGTGTGTGTGTGTGTGTGTGTGTGTGTGCGCGAACTTTGAAACGATATTGTGTGTGACTCATCAATGCAACTTCACAATACTGATTAGTAAAGATTAGTTCTTACAATAGTATTTTTAACAAACGCTAAGTGAAACCTTCTTCCTTTAAGTCTGTCTGTTGTCTGACGCAGCTGAGGGAGGAGATTAAAGCACGCGGGAAGGCACCAAAAAACAGTATGCGGGAAAGACTCGTCTTAAAGGCGCAGTACATCAAAACCACCCCCTGCTGGAAAACAGTATAAAACAGCATCTTGTAAATGGTATATTGAAAAATCTGATGGGTGTTTTGAGCTTATACTTTATATACACATTCTTGAGACGCAAAAGACTTATATTAAATCTGAAAAAAAGGGGTAACCTAGGAGCCGTTTAAACGATTTTATTCATCTAATCATACAAAAAATGTGTTAAACTACAAGATGAAAGCTTCATGTTTAGTTATGCTTTATGAATAGCTAAATATTTAATAGTAAATTAGTACAAAAATATTAGTGGAGTCAAAACGTCATGCAGATCACTGTGTTATTGTCTTTACTTGGTAAGTAATTGTAAAGTTAGTAGCGTTTCCCTGGGTGCAATTTGGTATTGCATGCATGCCTTGTGATCAAGATTGTGACAGTAAAGTATGCTTTGTAGCAACTGAATCAGTTTGATGGAAAGCAAGACTTCTTATCTCACAGCATTTTGCTTTCCAAGTAAATGTATCTTCAGTTAAGAATCTTTGTACATTTGCAATGGAAAACAAGACAAAATGCTGATGAACATAACTTTTTTTTTGCTATTTTGATGAGAAATTTAGTAAAGTTATTGCCATGTTAATATAGAGTTTATGAGTCACTCCATAAGCTGCTTTTTTTCTTGTTTTGTATAATGAAATTAGATATAATTAAGAAATTTTAAAGTAATTAAGTATTTAGATTTGTTCTCTTGCATTTTTTATGTGTCTATTCAACTCTCCGTGTCCTCTTTTTACATTTACATTTTGAGGACTTAAAATTGCATTGTGTTCTCTTTTAAATATTCATGAAATCTTTCCTTTGTTTTAAAGAATGTCTTTTAAACTTCCTGAATTACCTTTATAAATCTGCAGAAATCCTGATTGACTTCTGTTTATACCAATACAATAGTATTAGGCTATTTTAAGTTTTTAAGTTTTAAAGATAAGTCAAACAAGATTTCTGCATTTACAATTGAATTCAGAATTATTAGCCCCCTGAATTACTGCTTGTTTATTTTTCCCCCAATTTCTATTTAACAGAGTTTTTTTCAACACATTTCTGAACATAATAGTTTTAATAACTCATTTCTATTAATGAATTTATTTTATCTTTGCCATGATGACAGTGAATAATATTTGACTAGATATTTTCAAGACACTTCTAAACAGCTTGAAGTGACATTTAAAGGCTTAACTAGGTTAATTAGGTTAACTAGGCTGGTTAGGGTAATTAGGCAAGTTATTGTGTAACAATGAAATTTACCTCTATCAGGATAATCTCCACAGAATTTTTGTTCAAGGGAAACTTAGGGCCCTATCATACACCCGGCGCAAGGCACGGCGCAATACTTCTTTGGTAGTTTCAGCTTGGAGCAAGAGTCGTTTTGAGGCGTTGCGCTACGCTGTTTAAATAGCAAATGCATTAGCGCTCAGATGTGCGCCCATAGGCGTTCTGGTCTAAAAAGGAAGGCGTTCTGAGGGGGACTGGTGAAGCATTGCTATTTTGAGAAACTATCATTCATATTTATATTTGTTTTATTAAAAACAAGCTTAGATTTGCCCACCTGTCAGGTTTTAGACCATATGGGGCACAGCATGTGTTTTAGAATATAACTCAGGTTTTTGAGCACACTTCGTTATTGTTGTTCATTTATTCGTTTGCTGGAAATTAGAACTGAATTTAGAAATAGTTTTAAAATGAATATTTGCGCTTAACAAATGCAATTATTATTTGTAGGCTAATTGTCTGTGCGTAAAGGTTTCCCTATCCAAGAGCAAAAGTGATCCAATATCTCTCATTCTCACGCAGTAGATGCTCTGTTTAACAGTTTTCTGTTAAAAAAACAGTCAACTGTTAACTGTTTGCTAGTGAAATGCTCAGTTTTTCCACTTAGACTTACTTTACGTCCTGTAAATAGCGAATGCGCTCTTGGCGCGACGCAGCTGGCTCTTAAAGGGGTCGAGAGATGAGACTCTAATTGGTTTATTCTCAAAGCACACCTATAACTCATTAAGAAAATAAACTCAACCCTTTTAGACCATGCGCCACGGCGCAAAGCCAATTTTCCCGTCCGTAAATTAGCAAAAATGCATTCTGACACGCCCTGAAAGCGTTTGCGCCCTGCGTTTTGTGCATGGACCGACAAAATAGAGCCCTTAAACTTAAAAAACCTTAAACGTTTTAACTTAAAATGTTTAAACTTTAAAATAAAACACTATAAATGTGTTGGAATAATAGTGTATATAGTAGCATAATTGACCACAACTAGTGTTAAAAGAGAAATATCAAGGAAAATAAGTAAATTTTAATTAACCGGTTTCCATTTTAATGCTATTTTAAAAATAAAATCACGGTGGCTTCATCTTAACCCCACCTTCCCCCAAACACATCATTAAATTATGTAAGTTAACCCCCTCAGAGGCCAGAACGTAGTGAGTGTTTAACTCCCTGAAACTGAACTTTGTTCTCCTTGTCCATTTTAAAGATCACTGATCAGGCAAGCTGCACTTGTTTTGTTGCCCTCTTGCTTCTCTCCGCGCAAAATTCTACTATTGTAGAGCTCAGAATCGGAAATTCCAAGGCAGGATATTTAAAGTCTGGGAGTTTCTTTTTCACAGCTGTAAAAAAAACTCAATCCCAACAGCAGTTTATAATGTGTATGTGCATGCATGCGTGTGTGTGTCAAATGGGACTGAGGCTTGATGCACATCTGGTTGTGTGATTCGGCCCCGAGCAGCCGTGTAATTTAGAGATACCTCATAGTTGGAGCACCAACAGCCTTTACAATTTACAATACATAAACTCAAATATAGAATTACACACAAACACACGCTTGCATGTCTGTAATTATTGCCAGTCGCAGCGACAAACAGTCTGAAGGAATCCCATACTGCTGCTCGAGCTCAGTTTTATCTTTCGTTTCCTTTCTCTCAATCTCTCTTTCATCATGCGCCTTTTCTTTTCACCCTAGTACTCTTGTTCTTCAGTACACCACTCTTATCTCTCGCTGTCTCTTTTTCTCTCCACCCACACATAGCTCCGCCCTTGTGTTTACATTCCCCACTCCATATTTGGAGGGCTCAAGGTCCTCCGAGCGTCCGTTTGCTCTCTACAACAAGCATGTGTGTGTGAGTGTGTGTGCATGTGTGTGTGTGTACAGCTGTATTCAGAGGAGCGTTGGCTGAGTGGATCGGAATAATGCTTCCCAAGCCAGGATTTTCCCTTACACCCAGGAGAGGCACCTGAAAGGGGTTACCTGTGTGTGAAGGTAGAGAGAAAGAGAGGGAGAGCAGTACTGTAAGAGGGAAAAGGGAGGAGGGTAAACAGGGGAAAGAGATTGACTGAGGGAAAGAAAGAAGAAGAGGAGGAAAGAAAAGGAGACTCAGGGGAGCTGTTATCACCTAATGGGAAAGAATGCAAGCTGCGTTTCTGTTTAAAACTGTGTGAAGAATGAGAAAGCATGCGGGACAAAATGGGAACAGTCGCCTGCAGGATAAACACGGTCAGGACTGCTTGCTTTTTTTTTCCCCCTTCTGCTTTACTTTATTGATTCAAGAAATATTGGTTTGGGTTTGTTTTTCATGTTGTAGCAGGTCTTTCTTTTCACTTTGGGGCATTTTTGTCTTGGTTTTCAAGTCATCTGTTGTCCTCTCGGATACCTTTGGGGTCTGGTTTGAGAGGATGTTTCTGGAAAGCATTAGGTTCGTGACGCTCCACGCAGTTTTGAAGCTGTGTGTGGTGGGATTTACTTTCAGCAGCATTTTGGTTGATTTATTTTCAGAGTTGTCGAGAGCTCTTGTTATGAGTGAATGCAGTTGGGCTTCATTCATTGGGGAAGGTTAAAAGTAAGTCATTTTTTTTAAAGTGCTTTAGAGAGTTTAAAAGAAGTGCTTTTGATGTGCAAAATACTTTGGAGAAACTTCTGGAGATTGGAGAACACTAAAAGATATTTTGTTAGTGATTCTTTTACTCGTTTTGTCAGTCAAAATCAAAGTCAAAGTTAAGGTTGTTGTCGTGTTTTTTTTTTTACTCAATGCTAAGCAATTCATTGATCTCTTTGAAGCGCTGACCTTGTTAGTTTTGATTGATTGATCTATTAAATGCTTAGCTAATAATGAGGTTTGTGTGATAGTTTGATGACCATTGAACTCCAGTTGTTGGATGTTTGTGTGTGTGTGTGTGTGTGTGTGTGAGAGCTGCCAGCTGTGGCGTTTTTATCATGCATGCCTGGTATTTGGATTTCAGCCTCCTGAGACTAGAGAAGCTTTAGGGGTTTAGTCAACAAAAAATGAATCTGTGTTTTTCACCGGTACTTGGGTGGTGGATTTGTCATATTCTGATTGGATTTTTGGTGTATGCCCTGGGATTAAGAACTTTGGTTTATGTACGCAATGTGTTCATGGGATACTTTTGAGGTAGAACGTGGCTGTGTTATGGTGACAGGTTTATGCGGTGTGGGTTGTAGTCAACAGCGGCTGCAGATATATGTGGGTACTTTTAAATAGAAATACAATGTGAGAGCATTAACTGTATGCATGCAAGTGCATTGACTCTTTTTAGTGTTAGTGTATTTTAGTAGTTAAAGGGATAGTTCATCCAATAATGAACATTTGCTGTCAATATAGTCTGTGACAGACCGTCCATGATAATGATTTTTGAGTTGAGTTTTAGCTGAAACTGAGGTCAGTAGATTTGTTTGTGTGTCTTAACATTGACTTGACATTTTTGAATTACTAAACACAAATTTGTTTTATAAAAAATCATCAAATATTTTCCCATGGATTTATATTTTTTATGGTTTTTATTAGTTTTATATATATATATATATATATATATATATATATATATATATATATGCCTGTTTGTGTTTTGTTTTTTGTTTTGTCTAAAAATTATATTTATGGACTTTACATTTTTTGAAACATAATTTTTCACCAAAATCAGCTAATATTTTCACATGGATTTATAGTTCAGGTGTGCGTTTCCCAAACACTGACGTAACTCGCGGCTGAACCATCATTTTATGATCAATTGGGAAAAGAACGATGAATTGACGAGTGTTTCCCAAAACCCGTAGTTTCTCTGTTGTAGATCCATCGCTTGAACCACGTTAGTTTTAACATAAAATGCCCATAATGATGCTCTAAACGGGGTGGTACCAACTTCTTCTTCTTAGAGAAGAACCCCATCATTTCTTTGTGCAAATTATATCGTTTTAAAAAATCCAATATTAGTTTTGGTAAAACATGCACTCGTTTTTCATATAAATTAAAATATATGTAAATGGCACATATAGGAAAGGCCAGATGGAATCTGCGGACTTTTTTGCTATTTCTACGGAGAATTTTGGTAAAAATTTGCGGATTTCTGCGGAATTGTTTTGGGAGTATCATAACTAAAACCTTAATATGTGGATTAAAAAGTAATGTCTTTTTAACTTTTATTTAATGTTTAAAATAAAAATCCAATTAGATTCACTTTATTTGGTAAACAAAGCAAGTCACTCATATAATATATCTACTAAAAGACAGAAAATATTACTGTACAAACTGCATTGTACATAAATCAGTTGAACATTTTCATATTAGTCAATAATATTACTGTAATTATTTTAAAAACTGAATAAATATAGATTTACACACATTTACTCAAGTAAATAAACAGAATTAATGATGGGCTAAAAATCTGCAGAATTCTGCATGCAGTTTCCATGTGGGCCTACATATAGGGGCTATGTTTGCTTTACTAATATTATTGAGAATATTCTATAGTCTATTCTAAAACATAAAATCACTTACGAAAAGCTAACACATATTCTACTTTCATATATAAATCATACATAAGAAATGAGGCGATTTATTAAGAAATAAAATTTAACATTTATTATTTATTAGGAAATGAAAAAAATCACACGTTGATGATGATGATGATGATTATTATTATTATTATTATTAAGTAGGATATAGTTTATTTATTTTTAATTTTTTGAAAAGTCTAAAGTAAAAGTTTTTTGTGAAGTCTTTTACAATTTGACACATGCAAACCACTGCAGAAATGTTCTAACCAACAGGCCCAAAAAAATAAATAAATCAGCTTATATTTTGCCACAGTGTCATAACTACCACATTAAACTTCATAAAAAAAAGTCCTGGTCAAAACAAAAGTTTTTCTTGAAAGTTACTCTGTAAAACCCAACAGTCAACTTTATCAAATGAAATGAGTGTAATTCAATTCAATTCAGCTTTATTTGTATAGCGCTTTTACAATGTAGATTGTGTCAAAGCAGCTTCACATAAATGGTCATAGTAACTGGATCAGGATGGTTCAGTTTTTAGTGTTTAAGTTCAGTTCAGTTTAGCTCAGTTCAGTGTGGTTTGAAATCATTACTGAGAGTCCAAACACTGAAGAGCAAATTCATCGATGCTTAGCTTTACAGATCCTGAACCATGCAAGCCAGTGGCGACAGCCGAGAGGGAAAAATCTTCACCAATAGGAGAGTGACGAAAAAAAAAACCTTGAGAGAACCAGACTCAGTTCGGCACGACCATTTTTATTTCTCCGCTGGCCAAAAGTCTTGTGCAGAGCTTCAGTCTCATTCAGCCTCAGCGAAGACTCGTCTGTCCCTTGAGCATCACTGGAATCAGTCTCATGCTCCATGACCAACAGCGCAGCAGCAGCAGCTCAGGATACGGCCTGGTCCTGGATATGGACACCTTGGGATCATCTCATCGCTGGTCTTGGATCCAATCAGTGCATAATCTGAGGACCTCGGGATGATGCCCAGGTGGAAATGGAGAATAAAGAGAATAATTAGCGTAGCTGCTGTTCATAGTGTATATAAACAAGATGTAGAAACTTGCTTTACTAAACAGATAGGTCTTTAATCTAGTTTTGAACTGAAAGAGTGTGTAGTGTAGTTAACTTAAAATTAATTCTACTCATTTGAAAAGAGTTTTGAACTAAGTGTTGAAGGTAATGAGTTAATTAAATACCTTATTACTTCAACTTAATTGGAGTAAGCTCGCGGTACTCATATAGATTAGTTGTTTAAGTCAAATGGTTTGTAGCAATCGGTTTCCTCAAAAGGTTTGAGTTCCCTTAACTTACTTGGTTTTGCAGTACTCTGTTAATTTGAGTTCTCTTCATTTATTGGGTTTTACTGTGCTCAAATTGTTTCATTTACTCAAATAAATTAAGTTCAAAGTACTATTTAGGATTAGTTTTTGAACTTAAATGGTTTGTTGCAATCGGTTTCCTCAAATGGTTTCAGTTACCTTAACTTATTGGGTTTTACAGTGTAGAGATATTTAGGTCTTTGTCAGGACGAGTAGAAACATCGAAAAAATCAGGGCTTTACTGATGTATTTTATGTTGTATGATAATTCATGAAAATATATTGAGCTTGAGTTTACAACAGATCTTATTTCAGATGTTTTACCACAAACCCCTTCCAAACCCATAACCTTCATGACGGTGAAACCACTAAAAGTATTATCTCACTGGCACAATTTTCGGCTTACAAAAATAAGTCCATTGTTGAAAGTGATCACAAAGTGGTGTGACATTGAATGTCTGTGTTTGCAGTCTGCGTGTGGGATGCTGCCTTCTGGCCACATGCTGAACAGTAGATGTAGTAGCGTTATCAGTCGCGATCAATGCTGCGAGACTCTGAGTTTGTCATGACACACACCTATCTGCTAATCTGTGTTCAGCTGCCGCCGGCTGACTGATGTGTCTATGCTGGAACACACACACAACGGCCACACAATGAGCGGTCTGGGTACCTGTGTGTTTGTGTCATGACTAAGGTGTCTGCAACTTGTTAGAGATGTGTTAACATCACCTCTGTGCCCAGACTATGACACACAGGGCTAAATGTATAGGAGTGGGTGAAGATAAGGGGGTCACAGGTGTGACTCTGTTTTCAACACTCGTGTGTTACCATGGTGACTTTAAAATGTCAAACCTTTAGTCACTGTTTCCACTGGGTAATAAAGGGTTAGTTCACCCAAAAATAAAAATGCTCCACTTAATTTCTCAACCTCATGTCGTTTTAATCAACTAAGACCTTCAATCATCTTCAGATCAAAAATTAATATATTTTTTGGTAACACATTTAGTTTAAGTACCAGTTCTTACTATTATACTAAACTAGTGGCTTATTACCTATTATTAGGATATTGGCAGTTAATTATTACTTATAAAGTACATATTCTTTAATACCTATTAATAAGCAGAAAATTAAGAGTTTATTGAGCTTAAAGTCATAGTTTATGGATTGTTAATAGTGAGAATTGTCGACGAAATTCTCAAATCGATGAAATACTGGGTCACTTTACAATATGGTTCATTAGTTAATGTTAAATAATGTATTTACTAACGGGAACAAACAATGAATAATAAATTTACTATTGTATTTGTTCATGTTAGTTAACATTAGTTAATAAAATACAGTAGTTCATTGTCATTTCATGTTAACTCATGGTGCATTAACTAATGTTAACAAGCACAGACTTGAATGTTAATAATGCATTAGTAAATGTTCAATTATGATTAATAAATGCTGTACATGTGCTGTTCATGATTAGTTCATGTTAGTAAATGCATTAACTAATGAACCTTTTTGTAAAGTGTTACCAAATACTGATATTTCGGATGAAATCTGAGAGCTCCCTCATCCTCTATAGCAGGGGTCACCAATCTCGGTCCTGGAGGGCCGATGTCCCTGCAGTTTTTAGCTCCAACTTGCCTCAACACACCTGCCTGGATGATTCAAGTATACCTAAGACCTTGATTAGCTTGTTCAGGTGTGTTTGATTAGGGTTGGAGCTAAAATCTCCAGGACACCGGCCCTCCAGGAACAAGTTTGGTGACCACTGCTCTATAGACAGCAATGGTCCTGAGACCAATACTACCATTTTATGGGTGCTTTCACACCTGCCTTCTTTTGTTTGGTTGAATCGCACTAGAGTTCGTTTTCCCTCTTAGTGTAGCAATCGCACTGAAGTGCGCACCAAAATCGGGCCACAAAAGCATACCATGACCTTCTTGAAGAGGTACTCTCAGTACGTTTTCAAACCAACTCTGGAGTGGTTAGTTTGAGGTTAGAACATGATCCAAACTAAAACAGACCACACCACAAAAAGTACTGCGCCTTTTTAGACTAATCCAGCTGCTGTAGTCGGATGCGCTTTGCATTATGGGATGTGGAGAAGAAATATTTGTTGACAGCGCTTTTCCAACGATTTAAGCAAAGAGAGAGAGAGAGGGAAAAACATAACCTGATGGATCGTTGGTAATTTTCCAGAAGATGACCATGTCGCAGTTTAGATATAATTAATTCACGCCTCCTCCTGAAGTGGTTTGCGGCTAGGGCTGTCAAAATTAATTGTTTCTCTGGTGCACCGTGATGCAGACGCGGACAATTCGGTATCAGTTAAGTAATAATCATAACTGGTTATACAGTACTGATGTCATTTATCTCAAATGCGCTATGTTGCAGTAGCTTACTATGTTGAGGGAGGTGAGCGCGAGTATTTGCAATGCTCCAACTACTTAAAAACTCAGAAACTGTTCACAATTTCACTGCATGTGTGTTTGCTGGACAGTCTTTCACTGACACTTACAGCAGAAGCTGTGTGTGTGTGTGGTTTTGTGTGTGAATGAGAGAGAGCGTAATGCTGAGTGTCTCTTGTTTGGTGCTGTCTTTGTTTTTGTGTGTGTGTGTGTGTGTGTGTGTGTGTGTGTGTGTGTGTGTGTGTGTGTGTGTGTGTGTGTGAATGAGAGAGAGCGTGAAGCTGTGTGTGTGTGTGTGTGTGTGTTTATACACAGCTTGTTATACCCCCCTATAATAATGCCAACATTAGCATATATACTCTTATATTTAATTAATATTTATTTATAGTTTAAAAACCCTTTACTGACCAAGATTAGGCTATGTGTTTTTGTGGAGGAACATTATTGAATCCACTGACTTTAGCGCAGTTCTGCGCTTAGGATGGTGCGTCCAGCAGCACCGAACACCCTTTCACTGCTGCTGCTACAGGCCGAGACGCATAGTTCTGATCTGGCTAATTTTGCAAGTGTTGGGTAGGATTGTTTGTTCATCTTCTACTAGCCAAGAACATCCATTTACCTCTTCAGATGCTTCAGAACGCAGCAGCACGAGTGGTCTTTAATGAACCTAAAAGAGCACATGTCACTCCGCTACTCATTCGTTTGCACTGGCTGCCAGTTGCTGCTCGCATCAAATTCAAAGCACTGATGTTTGCTTACAAAGCGATTTCTGGCTACGCCCATTCTTACCTGCTCTCACTTCTGCAGATTTATAGGCCCTCCAGAAACTTGCGTTCTGTGAATGAACGTTGCTTCGTGGTTCCATCCCAAAGAGGCAAGAAAACTCTTTCCCGAACGCTCGCGCTCAATCTGCCCAGTTGGTGGAATGAACTCCCTAACTGCATCAGAACAGCAGTCACTCGCTGTCTTCAAAAAGCGACTAAAAACTCAACTATTCAGTCTCCACTTTTCTTACTAATACGCAACTCCCTCTCTGACTCCTCCACTAACTACAAAAAAAATAAAAAATTACTAACGCTTTCCTTCTTAGACTTTACACACCTGAAACTTGCCTACAGCACTTATTCATTGTTGCTCTTATAGTTGTGCAAATTGCTTCCTTGTCCTCATTTGTAAGTCGCTTTGGATAAACGCATCGGCTAAATGTAAATGTAAATTTCATTTTCCATGACAGAAGTTTCAATGTAGCGAGTGAACTAGTCATTTTCCCTGTCAGCTTTCTGTACATACATTGCTGTTTAGCGCTCTACCGTAATACGCAGTGTATGAGTGACCGCCGAAATACTTTGGCAGCTAGAATGACTGTTCTTTTTGAACCGGCGGTTGGCTTGACCGCAGTCAAAATTTACTCTTTTTGACTTCTCCGTCATTATTTGTTTCACATTAGCAGAGATGGATTTTAATGCTGTAACAAACAATTTGATTACTTTCTTGCGCTAATCGAAATGCATCACATGGCTGTTCATTTAATGCGCCTGACCCGACCCCGTTTAAAATGATAGAAATTAAATCCGTCGGGTTCGGGCAAAGATCTTCAGCTCTAGTGCGCAGTGCAGCGCCAGGTGAAGGTATAAATCTAGCTAAAGGAGGACTAGAGAAATCTTGGATTTAATCTAAAATATCTTAATTTGTGTTTTTGAAGACGTCTTGGGGGATTGATATATGAATAACAAGATTTTTTTTTAAGTGAACTAAATTGTATTTATGCTTTTGTCTCTTTTTTTGTAATTTGTAATTATTTGAAATTGTAGTGGTCTTTTAATCTAAACATTGATTAAAATGTCATTTTATTATAGTGATTATTTTGGTTCTTTCCTCCACAGCCAAGCCACACGAAGGCACCCGCTCTTTAAGCAGTGACTCTGGACTCTCCAGCTCCTCCCAGTGGACCGGAGGACAAGCCTCTGGGCTCCTAATCAGCTACAGCCCTGAGGAGAACAACCAGCTCAACAGAGTGACCCCTGGACTCAGAATGGAGGAGGAACAATCTTCTCCAGGCACTTTGAGACGGGACCCTACAACCAGTCAATCCGTTCTTGATTATTCTGGACACTTAAATGGTGACTCTATGTTCACAGAGCGGGAGACAGACATTATAGATGACGATGAGGATGACATGACCTCCCCTAATGATGCCATTGCTGCTGTTTCAGACTCGCTGTCCTTTAAGGAAACGTCTGGTTTGTCTTCAGGTCAGAGTTCTGATTATCAAAATGAAGCTTCTCCTGCCAAATTTCGTGGTGACGTGAATACCTCGAACTCTGTCATAGACACTTCAGTTCCTGCAGGATATCAGACACGTATATGGGTGAAACAACAGCAGTCTACATCTTACGCACACACTCCAACAGACAGACTGGAAGTCAAGCAGGAGCTCCGAAGTGATGCAAGCAAGCCTTCAACGCCAGATAATTGTCTTCCAGAGGCGCCGTCAGAGACAGATAAGGATGATGTCATGGCTTTGGATCAATCAATCGAACAGCTCAATCAGCTGATCCTGGACCTCGACCCAGAATTTAAGCCAATCCCTACACAGCCACAGAGTCACATGACACGCTCAGCCTCCCTTTACACTAATGGAAAGACACAATCAATGGGGAAAGCCAAATCTCACCTATCAGGTAAGAGACAATCCTGATACATTCGCCAGTCCTTACAAATCAGTCCATTTATTGATTGCTACAGACTACGAGATATAGTGAGGGTTTGGGATAAAATACAATAGTATTCTGCTTAGATGTTTATTTGGGTGAAACCATTGTAATGTAATGTAATGTGTATTTATATAGCGCATACACCCAAAGCGCTTCACAATCATGAGGGGGGGTTTCTCTACACCACCACCAGTGTGCAGCATCCACTTGGATGATGCGACGGCTGCCACAGGACAACGGCGCCAGTGCGCTCACCACACACCAGCTATTGGTGGAGTGGAGAGACAGTGATAGAGCCAATTCGGTGGAAGGGGATGATTAGGAGGCCATGATCGTAGGGGCCGATAGAGGGACTTTGGCCAGGACACCGGGGATACACCCCTACTCTTTATGAGAAGTGCCATGGTATTTTAAATGACGACAGACAGTGAGGACCTCGGTTTAACGTCTCATCCGAAAGACGGTGCCCACTGATAGTGTAGTGTCCTCTTCGATTATACCGGGCCATTAGGACTCACACAGACCACAGGTTAAGCGCCCCCTGCTGGCCTCACTAACACCACTTCCAACAGCAACCTAGTGTTTCCTTGTGGTCTCCCATCCGGGAAATGACCAGGCTCAGCCCTGCTTAGCTTCAGTGAGTAACCGGTCTTGGGCTGCAGGGTGATATGACTGTGGAACCATTAAAGTTCCATAGGATTTGGAGGGTTAATTGTAAGCATTAAACATACCACGGCGTAACCATTTGAGATTATCACTTTACTGCAGTATTGTGAAAGTATGTTTTGTAAGAGTTGACAGATGCACAGCTAAATTACCTTTCTGGTAAGGCAAAAGTTGTACCTTTCAGACTCAGTCTCAACTTTATTATCCCGTTTAGGGAAATTAAAATTGAAGCAAGGTGACATAACACAGGCAAAGATCTATGCAGGGCTGGAGTGGGACTCCTTTTCAGCCCTGGAGTTTTAAGCCTCAGACCGGCCCACCTCAGTTCACGACTGACTATATTAAAATAAGGTCATTTCTAATTCAGTTTCTAATGACACTATCACGTCTTTTTTTGAGAAAACAGCTGCTTTAGAACTTCAAATGTTCAACAACCCTAACAGTATTTTATGTCTTAAAAATAAAAATGAAAAAAATAAATTACACAGACGAGGATCAAACCTGTGTTGGTGGCATCGTAACCTAATGTGCTAAGCACTGGACCACAACAGATGTACGTTGAGAGCTGACTCATCTGAGTTATATCATCATTCGATAAAATAGATAAAAAGAGCAGAGCTGGTAAAATAATGAATAAGAAGATTGTGGTAAAGTAAATAAATAAATTAATTTAAAAAGTGTGACTGCTCAGAGCAACAGATTCTGGAGCTAGGGACACCGGCCCTCGCAGCCAAAAAATGGACCGGCCTACCGGGAATTCTCCCGGTCCTCCCGATTAGCCAATCCGGGCCTGGATTTATGTACACATTACCAAAACGTTACCACAACGCATACAATACATTTTTTAGATGTATCTCCCTCCCCAGTGGACTCCTTTAATGACCTACCGGCTACCATTATAAAAGAATTTCGAATTCTATTTGTCCTACAAATAGGAACTCTACAAAAAGCTCATACCCAGCCACTAGACATTACTGACAGGGAGTGTCAGAATGTTGTGGGACTGCTGTACAGGAGTTATTAATAGGGATTATAGTTCGCGGTTTTTTTTTTTTTAAAGCATTACAGTAAAACACGCACGCAGTTATGACTATTTTAAAACATGTGTTTGTTTGTTGTAAATATTCGTAATAATGACATAAAAAAAATACTCATTTGTGGATCCTCTTACTTCCGGGTTCAGCAATACTGCCGTTGTGGCAGGTGTATTCAGGGAACTTTTTTTACCCTATTGGTTTCAAGTGTGGTCCTGAAAAAACTTAGCCCTACGGCTTCAAGCTAAAGAGAATTGGGACACCCCTACCCCTTGGCGTGCATGCGCAAAACGAGGGGTAGGGGTTATGGGGAAGGGCTGAAGGGTGGAATTGGGATCGGGCCTTTGTCAGAGCTTTAAAGGAACTTTATCAGTACATGGATCAGTGGATCATGGATCAGTTTCTTGCTTCATTTCACAAGTGTAAGTAAAATAGTTGCCTCCTTGTTTTTCTCTAGCTTGCAAATTATTTGTTTAATTTTGTTTTGTTACTTGTAACCGCTTGTACTGTATACGTTAACTCTTTATATTCTCATATCGTGTCTAAAACCTCGTTGAAAACAAGACCCGTGCCGCTTTGTTTACGGATTTATATGCGTCTGTGAGCTTGCGTTCCACTGCCGTTTGTCATTGCTAGGGCCACCGTCAGCTGTTCCTACCTACGTGCGGCAGTCAAGGTTCAGAGTAGTTTAGCTTTTGGCACTGTGTAAATTAATACTGAATGTGTCACTGATTTTATTTATGGTTAAGAATAGAGAAATATGCTGGTGTTTAACTGCATTAGGCTCACACACATACCTGCCAACATCTGTCCCTGAAAATCCAGGAGACCAGGGGGGTTAGGTTCGGGGGTGAGGTGTCTGAATAACACTGTTGAGAACTGGGTACTGTGGTGTTAGTAACCACTATAAAGCGTGTTTTGGGCGGCCACTGCGATCGGATCCTATACCAATGTTGGCGACCCAGGGGTTTTTACAGACTGGAGTGGGGTTGAAATTACAGGAGTTTTCCTGGACAAATAACAAAACGAGAGAGTGGTGGGAGATGGGTCTGAAATACGGGAGAAAAAAGTCTTGGCAGGCATTCTCACACATGCACTCTGCACTCTTGACTACTTCAATAATGTTGATATGCCATGCTGGGCATTTCACTCTGTCTCACGCCGAATGCTGTCGACCAAATGCAACAGGCTGTCTTCGGTCCAATCAGAGCAGATTAGCTTCGTGCTAAGGAGGGCTTTGGGAACAAATGAATCCCTGAACGATTTAAATGGGAGTCGCTGGGATAATTATGGTAAAATAAATGCAGATTATAAGACAATGAAAGTGTTTTTTGACCTTGCATGCATTTTCGACTGTTGTTGGAGACCCTTAAAACCAAAATATGACCTTTTTTAATGTATAATAGGGGCTCAAAAATAAAACGTTAGGCCTAAAAGTCTTAAATTCAATGAAATATTGTGTTGTAGGTGTTAAATAATTTTAAAAAGGTCTTCATTTTCCTATGTCAATGTAAAGCTACCCAATCTGTCAACTATAATCTCAAAACATGTTTACAGCAATTTCTCTGAATTTATTTCTTTAGTCAGGGAAAGAAAACTAAAAGCAACACATACAGTTGAAGTCAGAATTATTAGCCCCCCTGAATTTAAGTGCTCCTGTTTATTTATATATTTTTTCCCCCAATTTCTGTTTAATGGAGAGAAGATTGTTTCAGCACATTTCTAAGCATAATAGTTTTAAAAACTTTTTTCTAATAACGGATTTATTTTATCTTTGCCATGATGACAGTAAATAATATTTTACTTGATATTTTTCAAGATACTTCTATACAGCTTAAAGTGACATTTAAAGGCTTAACTAGGTTAATAAGGTGAACTAGGCAGGTTAGGGTAATTAGGCAAGTTATTGTATAATGATGGTTAGTTCTGCAGATTATCGAAAAACAAATTTGCTTAAAGGGGCTAATAATTTTGTCCCAAAAATGTTTTTTAAAAAATTAATAACTGCTTATATTCTTGCCGAAATAAAACAAATAAGACTTTCTCCAGAAGAAAAAATATTATCAGACATTCTGTGAAAATTCACTTGCTCTGTTAAAAATTATTTGGGAAATTTTAAAAATACAATAAAATCAAAAGGGGGCTAATAATTCTGACTTCAACTGTAGCTTTACATGATCTTCCATTAATACAAAAACTATTTAAGTAACTGGGCCATTAGAAAAAAATCCTTAGTGTTTAACCCTATTTATGTCTAAAATTTCATTCAAAGTTGTCTTAAAAGGGTCTTAAAAAGTCCTAAATTTGATTTGAAGAAACCTGCAGAAACCCTGTAGATTGATGTTTGAGGTTTCTATTGGCAGGGGCCTAATTTATGTTAATACATGCACTCAAGTAACATACAATGGCCCTCTATGTGCAGTTCCTGACAGGTTTGGTAAAGTAAATAAAGACTTGCCTTTCATTTCGGTGAGTGTGTGTATGTGTGCATAACTGTGACTGTGCTTGAATGTGTAAACATCCAGGTCTAGTATGGAGTGCTTGCACAGTGTAGAAGTGACCTCTGAGCTGCCAGTTTGTTTAGGAATTGACATGATTGTATTTTAGCAATGGAATAACACTGCACTTAAGAAGCGTGTAGTGACAATAATGTTATACGCTCTTTACCGAACACATCTGTGGTGCCATTTTTTCACCATGAACTCAATACTCTGGCTGCTTTGACCCCGGCATACTGAGAGGGGCTTGTTGCTTTTGAAGTGTGTCCCCTGCCTTGAATATACATCCCCTGTCTGTTCTGTTAAAATATCTTAAGATCCTTTTAGCAAGATCAGCCCATGTCAGAGCAGCTCTGGCGACTGAAATGGAGATTCTTTGAATGGAGTGCTGAGTTCATCCTGTTTAACAGAAATCTGTGCAGAGTGTTGTTATTACAGTAGTATGTCACTAGATATATGCCTTGTGGCATGTGTGCGCGTGTGGGTTTAAATACACATGGTGTAAGGGCTGAGGAATGCTTTTGAAGTGAGCGTCTCCTGACACACAAAACATGTTGTCTTTCACTGAGTCTTGAGGATTTCGTAGGTCCGGGTGGTGATAGTTAACAGAGCCTGCACTGTTGGCCGTTTGAAATGAATTATTACCATGCTTTATAATCATTATGTAAACAAAATGGAATCCAAGGGTCTGTGACAACACTATTTTATTATTTAAACCTGGAAATAATTACATCACAATAAGGTTATATTACAAAATAAGAAAAATAAACTGTTTTTCTTCTGATTCTGTACAATTGTAGCTAATTCAACAAGCCTATGTGTCACTGATCGATTATCTGGCTGTTTCTCAATTTCAAGAATGCAGAGAACGGACTTGCGTTCTTGTGGAGAGCGGTCTTTCCAGGTGTCCTCAGAAGAACAAACTCGGCAGACCGTGAGAACAGAGAATACGTCCTGTGAGAAATGAGATGCGTTCTTTGTGATGGTCACATGACCTTCACACATTTTAAATGTAAAATTATTTAATCATTACTGCATTCATACAGGGATTTATTGTTTTTCACTTTTTCAAAATATATACTGTACATAAAAATATAAATATACATTGCGCAAAATAGATATAAGAGATTTTAATAAGAATTTCAGCAAACAAACACCCTTAATGGGCCCTATCATACACCCGGCGCAATGTGGCGCAAGGCGCGGCGCAATAGTCTTTTGGTAGTTTCAGCTTGGCGCAAGAGTCGTTTTGAGGCGTTGCACCACACAGTTTAAATAGCAAATGCATTAGCGCTCATTTGTGCGTCCATAGGCGTTCTGGTCTAAAAAGGGAGGCGTTCTGGGGCGCACTGCTGGTGCGTTGCTATTTTGAGAAACTATAATAGATTTTTCATTAGACCAAAATAAACCCGGTCTAAACTCCGGCGCAGAGTTGCGCCTCGCTTACGCACTGCTTAATACACACAAGAGAGCAATAGGCAAATATCTTTACATATGAAAAAATGTAAATATTAAGGATATATATAGGATATAATAAGAATAGATATAGGATATAAATATAAAGGATTAAAATATTACAAAACATATTATTTTCTAGCCTACATAAATATGAAAAATCACTGCTTTATGTCTTCTTCATCTCGGGAGGCTTTTTCAGCTCATTCATAACAATTTGCTTTTGTATAATGTTATTATTATTATCAGTATTATTTATTATATCCATATTTATATTTGTTTTATTAAAAACAAGCTTAAAGGAAAATGGGAACTAGAACTAAATACCATAATCGAGGATGAGGTCTGGACTGAGTTATGTGAAGGATGTCATAAAGGAATTAATAGTCAATTGTGGAAAGAATTTGATTGGAAAGTAAAAATGAGGTACTTTAATACTCCTTTTGTAATTTCTACATACGTAAAAGGACCATCGGTAGCTTTGTGTTGGAGAAAATGTGGTAAAATTGGAGACCATACCCACATTTTTTGGGACTGTCCTACGATTCAAGAGTTTTGGAAAAATGTTAAAAAAGAAATAGATAATATATTAGATAGGGAGATACCCCTCGATCCAGTTGTGTGTTTACTGGGAGCACTGCCCAAAGAGATGTTTGATAAGGAAGCAAGATTTGTCCTAAGGATATTATTACTGGTTGCAAAAAAAATGATAACAGTACATTGGATGGAAGAAAGTTCTCCAAAAGTGTCTCAGTGGATTCAGAGACTTAAACAGGTCTATATAATGGAAAAAATGACTGCATGTCTACAGATGAAAACTGATATTTTTCTAAGGAGGTGGAAAAGTATTACGACATATTTGGATATGTATATTTAGAGATTGCTTAACCTCACCTTAACATGACTGTTATTTGATGTAACTATGCAATACAATGTAACTTGATGTACAGATGTATCCCCTGGAAAGTAATTATGATGGCAACACCTTTTATTTTAATTTTTTTTTTCTTTATTTTTTATTATTATTATAATTTCATTATTTATTTTTATTTATTTATTTTTTTAGGTACCCCCTCGTGTGTAAGGGGTAAAAATTTTTGGGGAAGGGGTTGTTCTGTAAAATAAATATATAGAAAAATCTTAAATAAAAAGTTTCAAAAAATAAAAACAAGCTTAGATTTGCCCACCTGTCAGGTTTTAGACCATATGGGGCACAGCATGTGTTTTAGGATATAACTCAGGTTTTTGAGCACACTTTGTTATAATTGTTCATTTATTCGTTTGCTGGAAATTAGAACTGAATTTAGAAATAGTTTTGAAACAAATATTTGCGCTTAACAAACAAAATTATTTATTTTTAGACTAATTGATGTCTGTGTGTAAAGGTTTCCCTATCCAAGAGCGAAAGTGAAAGTAGTTCCATTATCTCTCATTCTCACGCAGATGCTCTGTTTCACCGTTTTCTGTTAAAAAAAAAACTGTGAACTGTTTACTGTTTGCTAGTGAAATACTAATTTTTTCCACTTAGACTTACTTTGCGTCCTGTAAATAGCGAATGCACTTATGGCGCGACGCAACTGGCTCTTAAAGGGAATGGGAGATGAGACTCTAATTGGTTTATTCTCAAAACTCACCTATAACTCATTAAGAAAATAAACTCAACCCTTTTAGACCATACGCCACAGCGCAAAGCGGATTTTCCCGTCCGTAAATTAGCAAAAATGCATTCTGACACGCCCTGAAAGCGTTTGCGCCCTGCCTTTTGCGCTCTGCGCATGGACCGTCAAAATAGAGCCCAATGTGTTTACTCCTTCATTAAGATGTCCATGGTAAATTCACAGTTTCATTTATAGAGAAGCTCCTGAGGTAAATAAGTCATATCTCTGAACTTTAATAATAAATAAAATGCTGCACTTCCCACCTCCAGTCGCAATGACTTCTGGGACTTCTAAAGCGAGTTCGATGCTCAAGTCTGCATCGGTGCCTCCTCGATATCAAGAACACATCCGGAGTGTTTCAGTCATCCTCTGTTCTTGCGGTCTTGAGAAGTAGAGCTGAACTTTGTCAGCTGATGATGACGTCAAGCAAGCAACGCATATTGAGAAGCAGCCTGTGACTTTTGTTTTCAGATGTGATCTGGATCTCATAATCATTCTAGAGAAGATTATACATTTGGATTTTTTTATGTAGCTGGAGTAAAAAAAAAATGAAATGATAATTAAGATATCTGAATGTGATCCTAAAATATTATAACAGGAAAAATATTTAAAATTGAAATAATAAAAAAGTTTCACTAGTGGTCTCAGAAAATTTGACCTACTGTATATAGGCATACAAATATTTATGTTAATTGATGTTATATTAATTTAACATTTCTAATTTAGAAGTTTGTATTACAAATTATACTAATCAATATGCAAAGAGGCAAATGCATAAATGGCAGCCTTCAAGTCTCAGACGCTTCAAGTCAAATTTCAATTGCTCTGTCCAAACTTAAAGGGATCATTCACCCAAAAATATACAGTTAAAGTCAGAATTATTAGCCCCCCTGAATGATCAGCCCCCTGCTTATTTTTCCCCCTATTTCTGTTAAACGGAGAGCAGATTTTTTTCAACACATTTGTAAACATAATAGTTTTAATAACTTATTAATATTAACTTATAAATTATTATTATTATTGTTATTATTATTATTATTATTATTATTATTATTATTATTATTATTATTATTATTATTAATATTATTATTATTATTAATTTATTATCTAATAAATTTTTAATCACTGATTTATTTTATCTTTGCCATAATGACCGTACATAATATTTGACTGATATTTTTCAAGACACTTCTACACAGCCTAAAGTGACATTTAAAGGCTTAACTAGGGTAATTAGATTAACTAGGAAGGTTAGGGTAATTAAACAAGTTATTGTATACCGATGGTTTGGTCTGTAGACTATCAAAAAATATATATAGCTTAAAGGGGCTAATAATATTGTCCTTAAAATTGTGTTTAAAATATTAAAAACTGCTTTTATTCTAGCCAAAATAAAACAAATAAGACTTTCTCCAGACGAAAAAAAAAGCATTATCAAACATACTGTGAAAATTTCCTAAATCTGTTAAATATCATTTGGGAAATATTAAAAAAAAGAAAAAAAAGAAATCAATAATTCTGACTTCAACTGTATGTACACATGTTATTATTGAAACATGGCGCCTGTCAATCAATTCGGTGGGCGGGGAAAACTGCACTCCTACGTCACATTGCAGTGAGCCTTAAAATCACTGGGAATTGGGTCCTATTTTCAACATCAGAATATTTAAAAAAGAGACTTGTTGTGTTGATATCACTCCAATATGACAGTGAACACACTACACACACAGTTTTGTCCAAACAGCTTACATCTTGTAATATTTTAAGTAAATAGCTTTTTAATTGGATATCATAAACTTTTCAGTAAGCATTTCAAAACAACAATCGTTTGAGAACGTTCTATACACTGCAAAAAGTGCTTTTCTTACTTAGATTTTTTGTCTTGTTTCTAGTCCAAATATCTAAAAATTCCTAAATCAAGAAGAATTTTCTAGACAAGCAAAACATATTGTCTTGTTTTGAGAAATAATATGCCAATATTAAATGAGTTTTTCCTTAAAACAAGCTAAATAATCTGCCAATGGGGTAAGCAAAATAATCTTATCACAAATCGGAAAACAAGATTATTTTGCTTACCCCATTAGCAGATTATTTTAATATTTATATATATTTATATTTATATATTTATATAGAGAAATATTATATCATAATATTTCTCAAAACAATACAATACATTTAGCTTGTCTAGAAAATGCTTCTCGATATAAGAAATTTTAGATATTTAGACTAGAAACAAGACAAAAAATCTAAGCAAGAAAATCATTTTTTGCAGTGTATTTAGTTTTTTTTTTATTTTAATGAAACCCCTATTTTTCAAAAAAAGTTGTTGGAAGTTCATGAATAAAATTCTGATTTACTGGTCACAGTGAGATGTGGATTATGAATGCCTACTAAATGCTTTCTCTTTCTGCCTCTCTCTTTTCAGGTTGGAGACAAACACAGCTCAGCGATGTCTCCCAATACTCTGTGCTGCAGAATACGAGTGGGGATCAAACACAGAACACCCAGAGATTCGATTTTAGCACGCCACCTCTGGTATACACGTTTATCACAGTCACTTCGTAAATGTCCAGCCTAAAAAAATTAAACATTACACATTTTAACAGGAGACTAGTGTGATAGAATCAGCTCACCAACCCTGTGCAAAGATCTGCCTAATGTCAACTAAAATATGTGTTAAACTTGTATTGAACCCGGAACAATCCTATAACAATGCTGTGTGTGTTTTTGTTCCAGCGAGGCTTGTATCACACTGACGCCGTTGACTTTGGTGACCTCCCTCCAGAAGTTGACAGACCACTGTGGGTGGGTTTAAATCAAGCTCCGCCCACGCCAGCATTTCCTGTCACACCCCCCACTCCATATGGTGAGACTGACACAGTGTTTAATGTTTGTTATGTGAGCCTTTCAAAGCCTTGTGACTAGGCATGGGCCAGTATAAGATTCTGACGGTATGATAACCTTGGATAAAAATATCACGGTTTCACGGTATTGTAATCACTGCTCTAAAATAAGTTCGTTTTATATGTCTGGGTAAAAAAGAAAAAAAAATTCCCCTTTTAAACACAATATATTTTATTTTGAGAAACTTTTAAAATATTTTGGAGCAGTAAACATGTCAGGCTAAATAATTCTAATTAATTATTGAGTTCTGCTGTCTGCATTTATTTCACAGATTTTTTTTTTTTTTTCAATTCAAAATGACATCTTTGGATATTTTTTTTGCTGGAGATACTGTTGTCCTAAAAAACAAAACATATACCTAAGGAACGGTTTAACAAAATTTTGACGTTTTAAAACCTTGACTTTTCCAAACCCTGGTATACCTTGAAAATGGTCCCATGCCTATTCATGACTTTTTACTTATGTTAACTTTAATATTATGGCCTTTTTTTAAAGACATTATAGCACTCTTTTGTGGGAAAATATCATGGCATTTAGGCAAGGTATCATAATAATGCCATTATTGCAATCAGAATTTGATAGTAAAATGTCATACTCTATGCATTACTTTGATATTTATCGAATGTCAAGCTAATAATTTAATTCAGTCTAATACAATTAAATACAAATTGCATTTTAGTACCACATTTAAAACAAAAGTTGTTGCCTTAAAATACTTTAGGATTTAAACATAAACCATGTAAACATTTACAAACACATAACCACATTAAATCCTGCTAATCAGCTCAGATTTTGAAGTATACATAGTTGGAGAAAATGTTATATGCAGTGGAACAATATCTTGTAATTGGGGACCGACAACAACAAAGAGCCTCTCCTCTCCCTAATTTCGATTTAGGAACAAAGAGAACCATCTGTTTGGATGATTTCATTTTTATAGCATTTTGTTGAATAACATTTATTGGTAACACTTTAGAATAACTATCTGTTATAACTAGTTAAAAGACCATTAATAAACTGTTAGTTAACAAGTTATAAATGACTTGTTAAACAAAAGTTAGTAGTTTGTTAATTATTTACAACTGTGCCTTATAGATGGCTAATAGATAACTTACAAGCCGTTTGTTGACAGGTTGTAAATGACTTCTTAACTGTATTTTAATGATTTATAAATATACCTAAAAAATTAGTAATAGATCATGAACAAGCTGTTAGTAGATAACTTAATAAAGACTTGTTAAGAATCAGTTAATAGTGTATATATGTTATTGGGATGTTATTCTAAAGTTGCAGCTATTCTTCATTTATTAACTGTTAGTAAATGAGGAATAGTTGCAACTTTAGAATAACGTCCCAATAACATGCTTAAGCTAATAACTAACACTTAACTATTATATTTAATAGTTAATTATATGTGTATACTTTAGAATAACGTCCCAATAACATATACACACCATAACTGATACTTAACAAGTCTTTATTAAGTAATTTACTAACAGCTTGTTCATGATCTCTTAAAAATTTATTAGGTATAGTTTTAAATCATTAAAATACAGTTAAGAAGTCATTTACAACTTGTCAACTAACGGCTTGTAAGTTATCCATTGCCCATCTATAAGGCACAGTTGTAAATAATTAACAAACTATTAACTTTTATTTAACAAGTCATTTATAACTTGTTAACTAACAGTTTATTAATGGTATATTAACTAGTTATAACGGATAGTTATTCTAAAGTGTTACCCATTTATTATAATTTATAGAAGTCGATACATGACATACAATGCAAGACAAATGCAGGAATGATAGTTTCGCAGTCTTTTGTCCAGAGGTGCCCAAAGGATGGACCCATGTTGGCCCAAACTTGGCCCATGGAAACCCATGGACTCTATTTTGACGATCCATGTGCAAAGTCCAAAGCGCAGGGCGCAAACGCATTAAGGACGTGTCACAATCCACTTTTGCTGTTTTAAGGACGGAAAAATCCACTTTGCGCCGTGGCACATGGTCTGATGCTGCGTTCACACCAGACGCGGCACACGCGTCAAGCTCGAGTGATTTACATGTTAAGTCAATGCAAACGCGCAAATAGACATCCTGCGGTGCGATACGCGCGAATGACGTAAATTGCGCGAATGGCGCGGGGCGAATTGAGCGTTTTGCGCATTTGACGCGCTTAACAAGCGTTTCGTGCGAATCTCTCGATTTTGAAAATCTGAACTTCAGCAGACATTCGCGCCGCGTTAACCAATCAGAAGCTTGCTCTTGTGGGGTCGTGATTGTGACGTAGAACCTGTTGTCGGTGTTCCGAGGGAAATCCTCCTGCCTTCACCGACAACAGTTCATCAAACTCGGCTTGGCTCAGTCAGAAGCACCGCTGAAAGCCTCCGTCATCCAGGTGAAGTTTCTGGAGGAGTTTATGAGCTCACAGAGCTGGATGCACCTCTGAAAGAATGTAGTGGACTCAGACACGACCCTAAACGTATCGACGCTGTTTTTCAGTCTTCATAAAGCACATAAACTGTTATTTTCTTCATAAAATCCATGTTAGCCATTTAGCTATGAAGCTAGAGTCTTCGGGCAGACAGAAGCCCTGCCCATCACACGTCTGTTCTGATGTGAATTTGACACGCGAATGAAGCAGGGTTTGACGTGCGAATGAAGCGAGTAAACTCAAATGTTCTATTTACGCTATTTACGCGCGAATAGCGCGATTTATCCGCACGTGCCGCGTCTGGTGTGAACACAGCACAACAGGGTTGAGCTTATTCTCTTAATGAGTTATAGCTGTGTGTTTTGAGAATAAACCAATCAGAGTCTCATCTCCCATTGCCTTTAAGAGCCAGTTGCGTCGTGCAATAGCGCATTTGCTGTTTACATGACAGATTTTGTAAGTGGAAAAACTGAGTGCTTCACTTGAGAGAAAACGGGTAAACAGAGCATCTACAGGCGAGAATGAGAGATGAGCCTCTTCATTCTTTACTTTCACTTTCACTCTCGTGGATAGGGAAACATGTTGTACGCACAGACATCCATTAACCTACATAATTAATTTAGTTTGCTAAGCGCAAAGATTTGTTTCAAAACTATTTCTAAATTCAGTTCTAATTTCCAGCAAACAAATAAATGAACAATAATAACAAAGTTTTCTCAAAAAAGTTATTTCCAAATACACATGCTGTGCCCCATATGGTCTAAAATCTGACAGGTGGACAAATCTAAGGTTGTTTTTATAATAAAACAAATATAAATATGCATATAATAAATAAAACTGCTAATAATGATAACATTATACAAAAGCAAATTGTCATGAATAAACTGAACCATTTTCAGCATTGATCTCCATTGTGTTATAAATGGGATTATGTTTTTATTATATTAAGTTCATCATAAAACTTAACAATCATACTGAATCATTATTTAATGTGTTTTAAAGCAACATTTTTTAGTTATTTTTAAATTATACCAAATAAATTAGAAATTACCCATAGCAAATTAAATGTAATGCGGTTTGGTACCTTTAACTTTGGCCCACAGCCCTCAATCAAGTTTGGGTTTTGGCCCTTTCTAAGAAAAGGTTTGGGCACCCCTGCTGAAGTCGAAAGAATCAAAGTCAATCTGATTATATTGGTTAGAGTTGGTAAACGCCAGCCTTATTCAGACAATTGTAACTCAGTTAAAAGTCAAGAATAACAACATTGACCTTAAAACCCAAATTGGACATGCTAAGTGAAATAAAAGCCACTCTCTGTGGTTTCACAATGAAATCTAGAAACAACACATGTGGCGTAATCTTTCTTAATTTATATGTTTTGCTTAATAGGCTTTAACTTCATCTTACAATGTACTAGCTGGCCCGTTGAACGGGGTGGTTCTTTTTTCTCAAAAAGTGGAGAATTATTGAATTTCTCTTAAATTATGAGGTTCAAATACCACTTTTTAGTGACATTTTAAGCATTAATCTTTGCTGCATTGGCTTGCATGCGTGATCATAACCTTTCTGATGCAACAAAAATATTCCTTTCAATTTTGTCAAAGCGCTTACTTTACTATTTCACCACAAATGTGCAATTAAACTGTTTTATTGTGCATTTAAAAGTTATTACTGTTTTATAAATAACGTTATGAGATTAGAATTTTAAATGAAGAATTTTTAATAATTTTGCAAGAATGAAAAAATATTTCTTTTTAAAATACAAGTTTATTTTCATGCATCATAAAAAACCTTTTAGGAATCTGTAAAAAAAAAGACCAACTAAAAAACATTGAAAAACTGTAACCTTTAGGTAAATAACAAACTGGCCACCTCATTTTTTTTCAGTCAGAATTTGTACATTTAAATAATTAAAAATTAAATTTGTCCTAAAGCCTTCTTCTATCAGTTATTTTCACAATTTATGATGGCATAATGTCAAAAATGGGACAAATGACCTCATATTGGAGACCGATTCTGGGGTGCGTTTCCCAAACTACGACGTAACTCGAGGCTGAACTATCATAGTACGATGCATCGTTTAGAAAAAGAACGATGTAGTGACAACTGTTTCCCAAAACCATAGTTTGTCTGTCGCAGATCCATCACTTGAACCATGTTAGTTATAATGTAAAACCCCTATAATGATGCTCTAAACTGGGTGGAGTAACCACTTTTTTAGAGAAGAACTCATAATTTCTTTGTGCAAATTATATTGTTTATACACACACACACACACGCATTTAAAATAAAATCCAATATTAGATTTGGTAAAAGCATGCACTCGCTTTCCATATTAACTGAAATATATATAAATGGCACACACTTTGTTTGCTTTACTAATATTATTAAGAAGTTGATAATTACATATTCTATTCTAAAACATGTCACTTACAAAAGCTAACACTATTCTAATATCATATAAATCATATAAATATATAAATAACAAGGCAATTTATTAAGAAATGAAATTTAATATTTATTATTTATTAGGAAAGTTTAAAAATCCTACTTTAATAATCTAAAAAGTGTTAATGATGATGATGATTCTTATTATTATTATTAAGTATTATATTGTTTATTTATTTTTTATTTTTTAGAAAAGTCTACTTTTACAATTTGACACATGCAAACCACTGCAGAAAATTCTAACCAGCAGGCCCATGTCATATTCACCTTATTCTCCTCTGACGAGCGGGCGCTGCTATTTGAATCTTTTTTGCTCGAGACTTCCGGTCTCATTCACTTCCATTCAGTTTTTGTCGTTAAAAACTGCTCGTTACGCTGCTTGATGTTGCAATTTGATATTTTCTTATTATATTATTCTACTTGTTCTGTATAGTCAGACAAACATTTGTTTGTAGAGCAAGTAGTTTGACCGTTTTCTGCTGTTTATTATTCCTAGTCATTTCTCCCATAGGCGACTGAATCGGAAGTTCTAAGACAATCGCGAAAACAGGCGCACTTCCGCCTTTTAGAGTAAGTTCAATATAGTACGGATACTTAATAAATAACCCACTATAAATTTAAATAATTAACGTATGCTTTTTTTGTTTTCACAAGCTTTGGAGACATAACATAAATTCCGCTTTCAAATAATAGGTCACCTATATAGCTTTCGCCTTGAGGCCGTGTTCAAAATGACATCAATGTTTTCAAAGTGCACTACGAAGGGAGCACAATTGTAAACATGAAGATCGCGAAAACTGGACTGTAAAAATTATTTGAAAGGAAATTACACCTGAGAGAGATGACCTTAATTTTTATTGACCTTTTTTATTTGTAATTATTCCAAGTTTAAATGTTAGAATGTTCTAAATGAATAGGGCATAGGAACTATGGCCCCGTTTACACTGCCAATTAAATGTGACCCAATTCCTATTTTTTGCTCATATGTGACACAGATCGGATCTGTTCTATGACCGTGTAAACACGGAAAAAAAAAAAAAAACACATGCATTCGGATATTCAGAGATCGGTTTCAGGCCTTCTTCATATGTGGAAATAAATCAGATGTAGATCGGATGTTTGACAATGCGACTGTCATGTAAACAGGCAGATCGGATTTATTGAGGCATTCCGTTCTGTACGTCATTAAATTTGCGACAATGTGGTGCTTCTCCGCGGTTTAATGACAGAAAGAAGAGCGTGTGTGGAGATGCCGACGCGGTAAACAACATCAGAGGAAACACAGAGGAGGACAGTGGTCAGTCGCCACAGTTTGCTCCCACCAGACCTGAGATCTCTCTCGTACCCACACATTCCTCTGAATGGTGGAGGACATCATAAAGCATATAAACCATAAGCGCAAGCTGCGATGACGGCCCTTTTCCACCTCCGCCTCAAAATCATTTTAAAGTTGGGCGAACATCGTGTTGTAACTTTTCCTTTTTGTCGCTATTAATACACGAACTGCGGCTTCACATAGAACTACTTTATTCTCTCTAACACCAGTGCGCACACAGGCAAAGGCTACATCTTCAACTACACACACACATCAGGGCCATACCATTACATAAACTGGGTGGGGGTAAATCTAGACTAAAAAATTCACTGCTTATACTACACTTCACATATTTCGCAGAGCTAAAAACAAGACAATTTCTTCCATCGTGGCTAGTGAGGCACAGATGCTAGAACCCGCCTTTATGCATGCGCAAAATCGTAAGTTGTATGGCAAGTGTAAACGCATGAATTGAATATGGGTCACAATTAAAACAACGTGTAAACAGACAGGCGAACAAATCAGAAATAGGCAACAAATCGGAATTGGGCATCAAGACCTGACAGTGTAAACGGGGCCTAAGTTTCTAACTACAGCTCCAGAGGTGTAGTTGCGAGTGCTCAAGTTTGCGAATGTTCATTGGTGCGACGGATTTGGAAAACGGCAAATCAACGAATTATGTTTGTAACGAACCACCTGAACCCCCCCTGGCTACGGGCCTGAATAGAGAGCAGAAAGTTTGAGACGTATTTGGAACAAATGGAATATATAGTTATGTATGATAAGTGTATAATATGCATCATGTGAGATGTTTTGTTTATAAAAACTCGAGCCTATAGAGACTCATATAATGAAAGTAAATTGTCCCAAGAACAGAACCTTGCAGTACACCAAAATGTTCATTCATTCATTTGCTTTTCAGTTCAGTCCCTTTATTCATCAGTGTTCACCACAGTGGAATGAACCGCCAGCTTATCCAGCATGTGTTTTACACAGCAGATGCTCTTTCAGCTGCAACCCAGTACTGGGAAACAACATCATAGTGTAATATGCTTAATGGTCTCTTTCTCCTCACAGTGAAGAGCGGAAATGACTTCACCAATTCAAGACCTGGCTCTCAAACCAGTAGACACTACATGAGCTCTCCAGTATGGCAAGGTAATCAGCTGCATCCTTACTCTACTTCCATCTACTCTATCAAAACTATGTCTTCCGTCTACAGATATCGCACATGAATGTGACCTTTAGAAATAATCTCCTGTAGCAAAGGCTGTCTTGCTGCTGTCACAGAATCTTCTTAAAATAACTCCGCAACAGGATGTGGACCTCTGGGTCAGGATGCATACTTCCTGTAACCTGGCCAATAAGTGCTTTGGGAAACTGAGCTGTGATAAAGAGAGAGAAGCATACTTCAGGTTTGAAGCAAATACTTAATGAATGCATATAGCCAGACAAAGCCTCGCAAAATATACTTTGTTTGATAGCTGTGCGAACACTTACAGCCTAGATAGCTTCATCATTGTTGATACTCTTCTGTATCCTTTTTGTGTATGTGAAACAACAGTTCAGAACAGTTTTATTATGCTGAAAAAACTACACATTTAAAATAGCCACATACATTATTGATGACATAACTAATTTTGCAGAAATTTATTTGTGTTTTTTTTTTATTGGACAGTGGACACCAAATTGTAAAATAAGCATATAAAAACAAGCTGGGCACACAGAAAATGCGAAGTTACAGTACAGTACATACTTTACTGATGTCAGAATTAAGACTCTCACGGCCACTTTATTAGGTACACCTTACTAGTAACAGGTTGGACCCCATTTTGCCTTCAGAACTGCCTAAATCCTTCGTGGCATAGATTCAACAAGGTACTGGAAACATTCCTCAGAGAGTTTGGTCCATATTAACATGATAGAATCATGCAGTTGTTGCAGATTTGTCAGCTGCACGTCCATGATGCGAATCTCCCGTTCCACCACATCCCAAAGGTGCTCTATTGGATTGAGATCTGGTGGCTGGGGAGGCCATTTGCGTACAGTGAACTCGTTGTCATGTTCAAGAAACCAGTCTGAGATGATTTGCGCTGTATGTCATGGCGAGTAATCCTGCTGGAAGTAGCCATCAGAAGATGGGTACGCTGTGGTCATAACGGAATGGACATGGTCAGCAGCAATACTCAGGAAGGCTGAGGCGTTGGCATGATGCTCAATTGGTACTAATGGGCCCAAAGTGTGCCATGAAAACATCCCCCACACCATTACATCCCCACCATCAGCTTGAACTGTTAATACAAGGCAGGATGGATCCATGGTGTCATGTTGTTGATGCCAAATTCTGAAGCTACAATTCGAATGTCGGAGCAGAAATCGAGACTCATCAGCAGGCAACGTTTTTCCAAGGCAATCTTTAATTGTCCAATTTTGGTGAGTCTGTGTAAACTGTAGCCTCAGTTTCCTGTTCTCAGCTGACAGGAGTGCACACCTGGTATGGTCTTCTGCTACTGTAGCACTTTCATTTCAAGGTTGGACGTGTTGTGAGTTCAGAAATGTTCTTCTGCATACTTCAGTTGTAACGAGTGCTTATTTGAGTTACTGTTGCCTTTCTATCAGCTGGAACCAGTCTGGCCATTCTCCTCTGACCTCTAGCATTAACAAGTCATTTGCGCCCAGAGAACTGCCGCTCATTGGATATTTTCTCTTTTTCAGACCATTCTCTGTAAACCCTAGAGATGGTTGTGCGTGAAAATTTAAGCAGATCAGCAGTTTCTGAAATGCTCAGACCAGCCCGTCTGGCACCAACAACCATGCCACGTTCAAAGTCACTTAAATCACATTTCTTCTCTATTCTGATGCTGTGTTTGAACTGCAGCAAATCGTTTTCACCATGTCTACATGCCAAAATGCATTAAGTTGATTGGCTGATTAGAAACTTGCTTTAAAAAGCAGTTGGACAAATGTACCTAATAATGTGGCCGGCAGTGGTGGGAGTAACGAATTACAACTACTCACGTTACTGTAATTAAGTACATTTTTGGGGTAATTGTACTTTCATGAGTAGAATTTTAAGCCTGTAATTTTACTTGTACTTGAGTAAAAATTAAGCTGAGTAATATACTTCGTTACTTTTAAAATCACAATTCGTTACAGAGTACTGTAAATAAATTAATATTTCAGCCACGCACTGACCAGCATTTCGGTAGCCAATAAAAAAAGCTGATCTTAACGGACCAATGAAAAGCCTGGTACATTATTTGAACCGAAAAACAAGTTCAGGCTACTGCAGATTTACGTGACCGTCATCATACAGTCACAAAGTTATCAATTGACATATGGAGATTTAAGACAGAAGAAATGAGGAAGAAATAGCAGAGGATGAATGCCCATTGCCACATCTGGAGGAGCTGTTCACCTACAGGTACATAGGGAAAAAAGGGGACAGCTGTGCTGATGTGATTAGCTATGGTATCATCTAAAATGCTAATTAAATGTATGCCCAAAACTGGAATATCGCATAAAAGACTGCAAATAAAGCAGCGTTTCTGTCCAACAAGTCAAAGAGAACAAAATTGCCACCTGATTAACTGGCGACAAATATCAAAAGTAAAAACATAATTAGCATCAGTAGAAGCAGCTGCATGAATAAATTATCTTCATTTACTAAGTGACTTGCGCATCAGAAGGCAATCCTGCACGCAGTGAACGCGCGCTGGAAGGCGCGAGACACGGAGTGCAGGCACTCTTGACAATTCTGGAGGTCATTATTAATATAATATAATACTGAAATGGTTGAGGCGGTTTAAAATGACCAAAACAACACTTTAGATGTTTTACAATGTGCTTAGCCTGCTGGTTTGTCCATTCACACACATTTTCAAAATATATGCGCATTATAGCGTTTCCATCAACCGTTTTTATGTGCATATCCAAAAAGCGCAAAAAAAAGGTGGATGAACCTGCCCTCTGCTGTACCATCCGGCTTACACAGGGTTTCCGTGGGGTCTTAAAATGTCTAAAATATAAACATCTAAATTTTAGGCCTTAAAAAGTCTCAAATTCGCTGTTCTAGGTCTGAAATATGTTTGCACAGGTCTTATTTTTCCGATGTACATGTAACGCTACTCCTAATGCTCATTTTATGGTTTCGTGGTGGTGTAGTTCTTTATTTCACTATTCCTATTGTAATTTGCAGTATTAAAACTACAAATAAGAAAAGACCAGCATGCAATAGCTCAGTGCGCGCGGCGAATGTGACGTCATCGCCGTGTTTGCGGAGGTTCACTTTGGACGCGCGCGACATGATTTCGGGTGAACAGTTCGCGCGGCGCCGCGCTTGATTTGAGTTGAATTTGAATCACTTTGAAGAGATTTTGTCTGTAACAGTACGACTGTACAGACATCTTAACTATCCGACCATGCGTGATCAGCATAGAGATGACCAGATGACCAATAATTCTTGGCTAGAAATTGCAACAGCCATGGAAAGGAAGTGTTTTGTTAAAGTTTGGAAAAACCTAGGGGATAAGTTTGTTACAACAAAAAAGAGGCCATGGCAAAAGTGGAGACCCAGGTGGTTTTAAGATTACAGAATATGTTTTTTCACCATTTATTGGTTTTAAACTGATGTATCATTTTGAAGTTAAAGCAATGTAAAAAAAATTAAGTAACAAATTAAGTATTTGGTAACTGGAATACAATATATGAGCCCATCGGCTTACAGTGTACTCAAGCTTAATTTATAGGCTTTATTGGTGATAATAGACAGGATTGTTGGACCATTATTGCCTTTTCAGCTCATTAGTAGAGGACAGAAACTAGCCAGACAATAATGTGTCAATTGTTGAGTGGGCAAAAAATAATATATATATTTTTTTGCTATTATTCTTGCCAGAATAAAAAAAATAATTGTAGAGTAACCCATGTTCTGTTGTCATTGATATTTAACTTTAATAGGTAGAACTGTCTGAGATATAAACACAAGTGAGTGATGCATCAAACTCTAATTAAAAAAATCTTGAATAGTTATAAAACTTTATAATCATTCATTAATTTTCTTTTTGGCTTAGTTCCTTTATTAATCTGGGGTCGCCACAGCGGAATGAACCGAATGATTTATCAGCATATGTTTTACACAGCGGATGCCCTTCCAGCTGCAACCCGTTCTCATTTACAACAACAGACAATTTAGCTTGCCTAATTCACCTAAAATGCATGTCTTTGGACTGTGGGGAAAACCGGAGCATCTTGAGCAAACCCACACAACACGGGGAGAACATGCAAACTTCACACAGAAATGCCAACTGACCCAGCCAAGGCTTGAACCAGCGACCTTTTTGCCTTGAGTCGAGAGCGCTACCCACTGCCCCACCCCGTCACCCAATTTTGTAATCATAATAAATTATAAAAATAATGAAAAATAATTATTTTTAAAATCTTGAACAATATTAAAGATATGACGTAGTTCTGGAAACGTTTTACTTCTCTGTTTATCCGTCTGACTTTACAGTGAGGTTTCTTTTGACTGGCCCCTGATGTTTTAAAGAATATCACAATGACGAACGCCTCTAGTATTAAAGCCTCATCCATTTCGTGAGGTGCGCGCACAGTCAGCGGAGGTGTGCAATGCGGAGCCAGGCGAAAGTATAAATCAGCCTCAAAATGTTTGTTTCTTTGTTTTTTTGTTCCTGCACTTCAATGGTGCATCTAACCTGTCTTCAGTACTGTTCTATTTAAATAATTTTATTTTACCACAAATTTTGTGTTTTTGCATTTTCTCTTGCATGCTTTTGATATTGTGATAAAGGTCTTAAATTTAATACTTTATGGTCTTAAAGAGGTCTTAAAAAGTCTTAAATTTGACATTATGATATCTGCAGAAACCCTTTTTTTTAAAGACTTCAATCTATAATCTAAAAAAAAAACATTATGGTAAGAAGACATAACTTAATTTGTGTGATATTATATTTATTAATAATATGTTTAGGCACTAGGCAGTGTTGTTCTGTGGTTTCTGACGGTTCAGTTCGCGAATTAGGTAATTAACAAAGTTTCTCCATAATTTGCAAGTGTTTTTTTTATTTATTACATCATCTATTGATCGTACAGATAAAAGAGGCATCAGTTGAAATGATAAAAAGTCGTGCATTTGTGCATATTTCTGTTATCTTTATACTCAAAATAACAAAAAATTGTTTTTGTAAAATAATCATGGTGCGCAGTGGGTATTGTTATCGCCTCAAAGTAAAAAGTTTGTTGGTTCAAGCCCTGGCTGAGTCAGTTGGTGTTTCTGTGTGGAGTTTGCATGTTTTCCCCATGTTGGCGTGGGTTTCCTCTATAGGTGCTCTATAATTATTATCTATAATTAATGCTGTTTACACAGTTTTAAAAGTGTTTATTGTATCTTTAAATGTGTTATGTAAAATGTGTTTTACTGCCTGGATCTTGTCTGACTCCGCATTTATGGATAATTCCACCAATACCGCCAAGCTAAAAAAGTAATTTGTAATTTTGTAATTTGAGTAGTTTTTACGAAGAGTAATTTGTACTTTTACTTGAGTACTTTTTAACACCAGTACTTTTACTTGTAATTGAGTACAATTTCAGCAATGTAACAGTACTTGTAATTGAGTACAATTTTTTTGTACTCTTACCACCACTGGTGGCCGGTGAGTATAATATTCATAATAACTGATGCAGCTTTAGGTTACAGTGATTATTTACCGGTCACCTCTAAATTGTTCAATACAAAGCGGAATTATTATTATTTATTAGTCCAAAAGCATTGGCACATTCACAAAACCGCAGAAACATTTCATTCGGAACTGTCCGTTGGTCAGTTATGTAACTTTTAATGAGGGAAATACTGTTGCCTGATTACATCTAAATGAGGAGGCACAGGAAAACATGCACGTAAATATAGATTGCAAGAGAAAATGATTCTAGATTACATTATATTACACTATACATCACATATTTAAAAAAACTAGATTTATATGAGGATTTTTAAAAAGTACAACCATAATAAAAAAAACATATTGCACTTATTATACAAATACATTGATTCATTATAACGTTAGATGTTATTCAGATACAATTTGCTGATTATTTTTCTGCAGCCAAGTTTCCAACAATTATAAGATTTCCTGTTATTTTAATGAAAAGGCAATAAATGAAGTTATATTTGTTTCATTAGAGAGGGTCTAACATGTCCTGCCCTACAGAAGCTTGTCCCACAGGAAGGAGGATGTGTTGTATATTTTAATTTCCTGATGTGGGAAGATTTGCTGGTTATGTAACTTCGGTCTATATATGTTTTAGTGTCTAAATAAACAGGAGAAAATAGAATCTCTCACAGCCAAACTCTCACTGACAGACAAGCGCAAATATTTACACGGACATTTCAGGGGGAAGGAAGGGAAAAGCACAGCCCCTTTAAATGAATGTATGTGCTGCAGACAGCGGCTGAGGTCACGTTAGGGACGTGACACTCTGATAAGAGGGGAACTGGAAGATATTTTTTAATAACAACAATCTTCATATGATTATTTTTACTGGTCATTGAATTTAGGTGCAGAATGAATTCAGCTGTATTTATATTTTTAAATAAAATATGTTTGCATGCTTAAATAAAAAGAATATATATTTTTAAATAGGCTTAGACTGCTAACAAAATTTCATAAAGTTTCATTTATCAAAAATATTTCTTATGCTTTAACTTGATCCCAAATACAGCAAATTTTGTAATTTTATAAAATATTAATACAATTTAAAAGCTCCGGTTTCCCCCACAAGTCCAAAGACATGTGCTGTAGGTGAATTGGGTAAGCTAAATTGGCTGTAGTGTATGTGTGTGAATGAGTGTGTATGGATGTTTCCCAGTGATAGGTTGCAGTTCGAAGGGCATCTGCTGCGTAAAACATATGCTGGATAAGTTGGGGGTTCATTCCGCAGTGACGACCCTAGATTAATAAAGGGACTAAGCTGAAAAGAAAATGAATGAATGAATAAATGAATTTAAAAGCTATTTATTACTGTGATACAAGGATTACGTTTTTGTGAGACCCTTAAGAAATCATTCTCTAGCTTGCGTCTATGTCATTATCAGTGTGATCGTCAGATACAATAAAATATATATATATATATATATATATATATATATATATATATATATATATATATATATATATATATATATATATATATATATATATATATATTGTTTCAAAACATACTTAATTACATTTATTTGAATATAATTATTTTAATTAAGTATAATAGCTTTGCCTTCAGGTTGGGGATTGAGCGTTGGGCTAATGACTCACCTCGTAAAAATTTGATATCAACTTCGATATAAACAGCCAATTTTAAATTGTACAGTAAGTATAACTTTGAAACTCTCAAATTTTGAACTTTTTATTTTTATTACATTTATTGTAAAAAAAAAAAAAAAAAACAAGTTTAATACCTTGAGTATAACATTCTCCCAAAGAAACTGTTAAAACACACATAGGGGAGTGCTGGGCACAAAGTAACACGGGGTAAAATGTGTTTAAGCTATACTTGTTTAGGATTACCCATGGCATGCTTTCGAGTTTTTCACCACAGTATTGGCAGATGTCTTCATGCCAGTTATTAAAAAAGTTTGGCGAAATTTGGATGAGAAGCACAGGAGAAACTCTTTTTGCTGCATAAAAGTATTTTTATTATACTCTATATTTTGTTATTTAAAAAAAAAATATCTGTGAAAGTAGGCTACAAGATGAAATTATTTTGAAAGATGCAAAAAACACACAGTGACTGCTAGCCCATTTTGAGCAAAGCACGAGACAGCAGGGTTAAGCTGCGGTCACACTGAGATTTTCCACCCATAGACATCCATTCTTACACACGTGAATGCGTCAGACCGGAAACGCAGGGTCTTGCGACAAGTTTCGCAGGTTGCTGCGGTGCAAAGTTGGTGAACTCTGACCTGCAAAATCGCATCACTAGACTGCGTGAGACCAATAGAGGATCAAAACATGACCCCTTTGGACAGAAATTTAAAATATGGAGCAATCGCTTGCTTTTTAAATGTCTAATCATCTTGTTTAATCCCGCCCCTTTTAGCACACACAAACTCTAGTGTGACCGCAGCTTTAGTTGTAACAGTGTGTTACAAATAAGCCACAGTCTGTTGGACACCAATTAAACTAACTAATTAATTTTTGAAATTTGAGTGTAATGTTAAGAAGTATTTCATAAAAAAAATTATTACAATTTTAAAAATAAGTAAAATGTTTATTGCCAATAATGCAAATAAATGCATTGTATAAACATATAGAATAATGCAAATAAAATAGATATATAGATCTATTTCCAATAGATAAATAAATCAACATGCTGTGCCATGCAGAATTTAAAAAATGAGTTGAACTATTTAAAGTAAACTGAATTGAAATTAATTGTGTGAAATCTGACTTTATAAGCACGTTACAAACCTTTTTTGTTTGTTACAACTTGCCCTGCGGATGAGCTAAATAGTAACATTTTTACTCCTGGCACAGCTGAATAGTATATAAGGAAAACCTCAAACTCACTGCTTCCATGTGTGACAACATGGTAAAATCATTAAGCCAGAATCAACAATAAGCCCAGATTACAATTTGCTAAATTACACTGGGAAAAATAATAATTTTTGGAGACATTTCCTGTGGAACTCCATCCCAACTGTAAAGTATGGGGGCGGCAGCATCATGTTGTGGGGTTGTTTTGCTGCAGGAGGGACTGGTCCACTTCAGACCATAGATGGCTTCATGAAGAAAGAACATTATGTAGAAATACTGAAGCAACATCTCAAGACAGCAGCCAGGAAATTAAAACTCGGCCACAAATGGGTCTTCCTAACAGACCATGACCCTAAGCTTACTGCCAAATTAGTTAAAATGTGCTTTAAGGACAGCAGAGTGAATGTTTTGGAGTGGCCATCACAAAGCCCTGATCTCAATCCTATAGAAAATTTGTGGGCAGAGTTGAAAAAGCAAGACAGCCAACAAATCTGACTCAGTTACATCAATTCTGTCAGGAGGAATGGGCCAAAATTCCTTCAAACAATTGTGAGAAGCTTGTGGAAGGACACCCAAAACATTTGACCAAAGTTATACAGTTAAAAAAGCAAAGCTAAAAAAAAACTATGAGGAAATGTTTGTTAACTTTGACTGTCTAGACATTAATAAAAACAATTCTTAAAACAATTCACTCATTGTTCTGTCATTTAGCAAATATAGGTAATCCTAATGGACCTAAAATAGTATACGTCTAGTATGATTTAACATTAGACATTTTTTTTTAAACGGTAATGTTTCTTTTTTAGGGTGTATGTAAGCTTCTGGTTTCAGCTGTATCTCTATACTCCAATTCAAGCCCAATAATGCAGATCAGTACGATTAGGGTGTTTAGCATAGAAGCAGATGCTGTTTTCAGCAGCACATGGTGTCCATAAAGCACGTCGTCACCTCTGACCGTTTGCTTAGGCCAGCCAGACTGTGAAAGTCATTGGAAAACAATACCTGAATGCCCCATCAAAGACAGCAGAGCCTCGCGAACTCATATGGTAATGAATCTGCGGCCGGTCTTTGACTGCCGTTCTCCCCAAACGCCAGTTGGAGGCAGTCGTTCTCCCTCCCTCTTTCCTTTCTTCCTCCCTCCCCCTTACCCTCAAAGCCGGGAGTTCAGTCACAAATGCTGCTGGAAGAATGAAATGAAGCAGTTTTCCATCTGGGCTTTAGCAGGACGCTCAATGACTTCATTCAGACCTGACGCAGACGACTAGAGAAGGGGACTCAGTCAGAGTTTGGATAGGACAGAGAGCCTGTGACGCTCGCGGTCAGCGTTTGTGCTGAAAAGAGAAAGACAGAGAGAATGTGAGGTGGAATAACGATAAGTGACAGAGTAACGTAAAGGATTCAAGAAAGGCAAACACAGGGAGTCAAAAGTCTTCTGTGAGTGAACTTCTTATGAGGGACACTTCAGCATGACTGCTTCTCTAGGTATGACTGGAAACCTTTCTTGACTATTTTGAGCTCAAATGTGTGTGCGTATGTGTGCTTGTTTATGTGGTTTACGAGGACGGAATTGTATAATTACATGAGTATGACCCAGGTGTATACTATTACGGTGGTTTATGAAGGCATGCCTTGTGTCCTCATGATTGAAAATGCTTAAAAGTCACACTTAACAAGATCTTTACTTATTCTTAATTGGCCACACGTTTATTGCCAGGGTTGGGTTTAGCTAGAGGTAGGGTAAGGAAATAAAATAAGTGTTTTTTTATCTTATAAAAGACGTTAAACTTATGGAGAGTCCTCTTGAACTACATATACGTGTATGTGTATGCAAGTGTGAGTAGTTGACTGTGTGTTTGTATGCAAATGCTTCAGCCATTTGCTGCAGGCGCCTGTGAAGGCTTGAATTGTCTCCTTGTCAGTGTGAAGTCTGGGTGAAAACAGTGGGGTTTGTAGAAAGAGTCTCTCTCAAAATCTATCGAAATGCATTTTTAATTCATGCATATATTCTGTAAAACAAATGCTGGGTTATTTCAACCCAAAATTGGGTTAAAGAGGGACAAACTCAACTGTTAGGTTAAATGTTTTGAGGATTTTTTTGAGGGATTTAACAATAGCATCCTCTTGAATAGAAACTTTCTTGTCACAGGAATACTTGTTTTCAGGATTGTTTTGTTACATGCATTAAATACTAGTTTACTACATTTGATTCAATACATTTTATGTAATAAAATTTTATGAAGTCAAATCTAATTAAGTTTATACTTAACATAAAAAATTAAATCTGCCAGCATCGCTCAGTATCCCATCATTTGGGTAAAAAAAAAAGCCGACATTTATGGTTAAATATTAGTTGAATTTTTTAATAATCGGATGTATTACTATTTCTAATTACACTAATATCTGGACAGATTCTTTTAATACATTTTATGGATTGTAATTATATTATTCTATAATATTTTTTAATATGTGCACAAATAGTAAATAAAATAAATAAATGAACCTTTTATTTGGGGTTACAAAATAACCCAAGGTGTGAGTCTGGGTCATATATTCCAATGTTTGCGCAAATATTTTTATTTTATTTGAATTTAATTTATACAAATGATCTGTTTTTATTAATAATTACACTTTAGTAATATGTTGATAATAGTTTTATTCATTCATTCATATATTTTCTTTTCGGTTTAGTCCTTTTATTAACCAGGGGTTGCCACAGTGGAATGAACTGACAAGTTATCCAGCAGTTGATTTACGCAGCGATTGCCCTTCCAGCTGCAACCCATCACTGGGAAATACACAATTTAGCTTACCCAATTCACCTATAGTGTATGTCTTCGGAGTGTGGGGGAAACCGGAGCACCTGGAGGAAACCCACGTGAACACGGGCAGAACATGCAAACTCCACACAGAAATGCCAACTGATCCAGCCTAGGCTCGAACCAGCGACATTCTTGCTGCGAGGCGACAGCGATACCCATTGCGCCACCACATCGTCCAATAATAGTTTTAATTATTTGTAATTTTGTTCTTTGTTATTATATTATTCTAATAGACAGATATAATTAGCTATTATTATTTTATGCATGCCGTAATTACATTCTTAGAAAGCAACTCTTATTCAGCTCCCTAAAAGAATACGATCATCTTGTTGAATGAATCTTGTTTTCAATGACGATTTCAATGCTTTCACTTCACAGCAACGCAACAGTTCTGATTTAAAAATATTGCAAGCACATGCAAGCATGATTTTTGCACACCAGGCTGCAGTGTCAGCAATAATCATTTGAAGAGGACACTTATGTATGTACAGTTGAAGTCAGAATTATTCTATACAAAATTATTAGTCCCTTTAAGCTATTTTTTTTTGATAGTCTACAGAACAAACCATCGTTATACAATAACTTGCTTAATTACCCTGACCTGCCTAGGTAACCTAATTAACCTAGTTAAGCCTTTAAATGTCACTTTAAGCTGTGTAGAAGTGTCTTGAAAAATATCTTGTCAAATATTATTTACTGTCATCATGGCAAAGATAAAATAAATCAGTTATTAGAAATGAGTTATTAAAACTATTATGTTTAGAAATGTGTTGAAAAAAATCTTACTGTTAAACAAATTGGGAAAAAATAAAACAGGGAGGCTAATAATTAAGGGGGGCTAATAATTCTGACTTCAACTGTATGTGATGTGTCTCAGTGTGTGTGTATGGTAGGCTTTTTTGCTTTTGTTTATATGTGAATGTTTCCTGTTTCAGTTGACTCTTAGACTTGGACCCTGAAGATCTATAAGAGTTAATTGCATTGCAGCAGTGCCACTGATAAAGTCAAACACATTTTAAACCCCCAGTGTTTGAGCTAAACAGGTCTATATTTTGTTGGTTCTGTCAGTGTTTGGCATTCCTCATGTGCTTTCTCACTAACACACTTGCTTTCACTCTTTTCTTAAGCACATTTACACTTGACTTGTCCTGTAATTCACTTCAGGTTGGTGATTTAAGTTTGCCATTTTCTAGTCTGCCCAGACAGCTTTATCAAGCAGCCTACTAAGGCTTTAAAGTCCCCCTAAATCAGCGTTAAAGTGTGTCTTGTTTGTGTTAGTATGTTGTCCAAGAGAGCTAAACATGCTGAAACACAAGAAAACGTATGCAAATAGTTAAAAATCACCAGCATATTTAGGCCCTGTTCACACGAGCACTGGTATTTTCAAAAGACAAAAGCGCAGTGTCAGGTGACTGAAACCAAAGCTTTCTGAAAAAAAAAGGATGAAGATTTTCCAGAACTCTGGGTACAGTGTTTTCATGACATCAGTTTGCAATCTGTTTTCTCCTTTCTGATTGGCCAACATGACTGGGCTTACATCACATGGTCCCTATTATTCACCCGGCGCAAGGCGCAACGCAATTGTTGTTTGCTAGTTTCAGCTTGGCGCAAGAGTTATTTTGACGTTTTGCAGCACGCTGTTTAAATAGCAAATGCATTTGCGCTCATATGTGCGCCCATAGGCATTCTGGTCTAAAAAAGGAGGTGTGTTAAGGCGCACTGCTGGCGAGTTGCTGTTTTGAGGAACTATAATAGACTGTTCTAGACCAGATCAAAGCTGGGCTATTGTCCAGCGCAGAGTGCAATAGTTGTGCGCCTCGCTTATACACTGCTTAATACACACAGGATGTACAGCAATACGCAAATATCTTTACAAATGACAAAGAAATAAATGATTAAAATATTACAAAACATTTTATTTTCTAGCCTACATAAATATAAAAAACGCTGCCTCCATGCCTCATCTCGGGGGGCTTTTTCAGTTTATTCATGACAATTTGCTTTTGTATAATGTTATCATTATTAGCAGTAATATTTATTATATGCATATTTATATTTGTTTTATTAAAAACAAGCTTACATTTGCCCACCTGTCAGGTTTTAGACCATATGGGGCACAGCATGTGTATTTGGAAATAACTCAGTTGTTTGAGCACACTTTGTTATAGGGGTGTCACAATCGAAATCGATCAAAATTTATGCTCAATTTCGATTATCGAATTAAAAAATAGAATCGTCGATGCTGCCACGCCCCCATGTCACATTAGCTTGGCTTGCCAAGCGGGAAAAAACAGGCTTGTTGAAGTGCTTGTTAAACTGCAGAAGCAAGAGACCGTCGACAGAACTTAAACCCTCTCCTCTTTCAATGAAGTCGCCGGTGTTTAAGCATTTTGGATTTCCAGTGAGTTATGTTGACAATGTTCGTGTTGTCGACAAAAAAAAACACAGTTTTGCAAGCTCTGCTAGGTATGTATTACGTACGGTTCGTCCGATAGACAACACCAGCATCGCGATCCTCCGCCCACCCCCGTTGCAAATCCGCTCGCGAAAAGTACACACTCAGGCCCAGTTTACACTGTCTTTGTTTTTAAATGGCATTTCAGAACGACAACGATTTGACATCCACAGTGGCGTGTAGCATTTCTGAGCAGCCCTCCTTCCTCTCTACCTCTGAAAATGCACATCACGTGACCAAACAGACACAGACGCACATACACCCTTGCGCTCGAGACAGCAGGTCCAGGCAGTCAGAGGACTGCTTCAATCTTTCACTCACTTGTACTTAGTCATTTTAGCGAACACCTCAGATACTGTTGGCTGGTTCCTGTTGGTTGTGCGTCTTTTTTACCGACGCCATTATAACGACACAGATCACTGCATATTCACGATTCCCGCAGAAAAAGTGATTGACAGGTGGTAATTATGTGTGTATCTTGCCTTTATTCATTTACTGTATGATTTGTTTATGGGTAAAACAAAGACCATCCAGGTCAGGTAGTTTAAACGGTAGGCTACAAATAATTAATTGGTCATTAATTAATTAATTATTCATAATTGAAAATCGAATCGTGCCTTTACAATCGAAAATGTAATCGAATCGATGAGTTGGAGGATCGTGACACCCTTACTTTGTTATTATTGTTCATTTATTCGTTTTGCTGGAAATTAGAACTAAATTTAGAAATAGTTTTGAAACAAATCTTTGCACTTAATAAACAAAATTAATTATGTAGGTTAATGGATGTCTGTGCGTACAACACGTTTCTCTATCCACGAGAGTGAAAGTGAAAGTAAAGAATAAGGAGGCTCATCTCTCATCTCTCGCGCTGATGCTCTGTTTAACTGTTTTCTTGCTGGTGAAGCACTCAGTTTTTCCTCTTACAAAGTCCACCGTGTAAATAGCAAGTGCGCTATGGCGCGACCAAAAGACTCTAGAAGGGAATGGTAGATGAGACTCTGATTGGTTTATTCCCAAAACACACCTATAACTCATTAAGAGAATAAGCTAAACCCTGTTAGACCATGTGCCACGGCGCAAAGCGTATTTTTCTGTCCTTAAAATAGCAAAAGTGGATTCTGACACGCCCTTAATGCTTTTGCTGGCTGCTTTTTGCTGGCTGTATGTGGGCGGAGTAATAAACAAAGGGTAAAGAGGCTGTACGGGTGCTGATATTACTTAAATATATCACGGCTATCAGCCAATCAGATTCGAGAACCAGACAGAACTGTTGTATAAATATATATATATATATATATATATATATATATATATATATATATATATATATATACACACACACAGGGCTCGAAATTGCGACCATTTTGGTCGCATATGCGCCCGAAATTTTATCTATACGACCTTAAAAAATATTTGGGAGCATTTCTGCGAGTGCTTAAAATTGTTGTGTGCGACCAGTTTTTACTGCAAAATGTTCAGCACATGCGCAGATTCGGGAGACATTCACGCAGAATGCATCTCTAAGCTCTTAGTCTGTACTTGAAAAGCGAAACGCAGCGCTCAGGAATGGTTTAAAACAGTTGTCATGTCAACTTCCTGCAGTAAACAAAGCCTAGTCCGTAATGCTTGCCCCGCCTTCGCGCTCTTCTTATTCTCCCATCACTGCTCTAGCACTAAACGCGAATGATTGGTTAATATCAGCTGTCAATCACTCAGCGCCTTCTGGCTTCGGACGACAGAGAGCTACTGCCGCGAAAAACTGTAAATCGCTGAAGATGAGAATGAAGATTACATAACACTGACAGATTTAGTTTTAGAAACCATCTAGTTACAAATAATGACACATACTGATCATGTGCTGAATGTTAATCCACCATCTACACTTTACCAAGAGTAGAAGACTTCCATTGGCTTCAAGTCCGCTATAAAAAGTCTGTGGGATGGAGATTTCAGGTAACTGCCACATTTAGCACGAGAGCTTCTGTTTAATCCTTCATACAATCGCCAGATGCTGTCCGCCGTGCAAGGGGCAGCTATATATCAAATTGAACACCACGTACACCATCACAAACAGGCTTGCACTGAGTAAACTAACATCGCTACTCCTAAAAAGACTAGTATTGCTGTTAACATGTATGCATATAATAAGGTACAGTATGTGTCAAAAAAGCGTCAGTGCAATATCCGACAGTCAAAACTGAGAACAGCAGAGTTATACCGTTAACAGATTCATTCATGCAGTGCGTGCAGGGCCGGTGAGCGCTCCGTGTATGCTATGTTCACTCAGTTTTGTTATAAAAATTTATTTTCTTGTGATAACGGGATGTCGTTGAGACATATTTTTCTCACGCTTGCATATATTTATATATATTTTTTTTTGCTTGTTAGTTTGATTAGTGTTGATTTCAAATACAATAAACATGTTTGTATAAAACTTTTTATACAAACATATTTGTATGCCTAAATTTTTAAATTTAGGAGCACCGGTGCTACCAATCAAAAAGGTTAATTTCGAGCCCTGTATGTATATATATATATATAAATATATTGTCAAATTATTGTCTATCCCTAGTCAAAATAAATTTTTATGTTGTGATCTTCATATATTTTATCAATGTATGCAAATAGCAACCAGTTAGAATTAAGTTAATGTGGGTGTTTGAAATGAGAAAGCTGCACCATTACTTGCTAAAAGCTCGCAATTCTATCAATTAATAGTGCAGCTCTACTAGAGTGGATCTTTGAGCAGAAAGAGATGGATGTGGTGCTCTTGTGGAGAGTGGATGTGTGGAGAATCAGATGGAGGTGGAGTGCAGACAGTGGGCACTATTCTTCTCTCTGTCTCTGGACAAAAGACAGTGTTGTGTGGGCCTCTGTCCTGATGAATGTGGATGAGGAAAGAATGCATTATGTAATCGTAGTATGAATCTCGGGTCCGTTTGAACTAAAATTCCAGTTGATTTGAGCTTGGGAATGAACTGCATGCAAACCAAATCATTCCAAGCAAACAGTTTTGTTTGTTTATTACTGTTCAAAATAAGTTCTTCCGCACATTAACTGCCACAATAACTGCCATACATGATAAATGCACTATATAAATACACATTACATTACATTGCATACATGATTAGTGTTAGAATGCCCAGAAAACCATGCATCACTGTTTATTTATTTATTTTGCTTGTAATTTATTATATTTCATGCAGATGCACTGCATAGAAAAAGACTTGATCATCCCAATGAATGAAAGCTTTCCAAAAAGAGCTGTTCATGTCATTTGGTGAAATGATATTCATATCACAATTTATATTGGAGCAAAACAAAATATCACAGTGTTTCCAATATTAAGGCCCAATCCCAATTCTATTTTTGCACCCCTACCCCTTCCTCTTAGCCCTTACAACCGAGGGTTAAGGGGTTTGGCTTCAAAATTTACCCCTAAGAATTGGGACAGCACTACAGCACCTGCACACGTCATCATATGTAATCGCAATCTCCTGCTTCATATGAGATCAGTCGATCACGACTGCTGTAGTTATTCCAGTTGTGCTATTTTTTGGTATTTATCTTCAAGAAATCACTGAAGCCATATATTATGTTCTTATAATGATCTAATGTGGCAATAAGATGTGACCATATTCAACTATGTAAACACACCAAAACGACATTAAATAACATTATAGCAGACACTGTAAAAAGCCCATTCTCAGCCACTAGACTTTTCTGACAGGGTATTTGAGTGTCGTTGAGTGTCAGAATGTTGTGGGACTACTATACCGGAGTTATAATTAAGGATTATAGACAGCAAAACTTAGCAGTTTTTATTTAGCGTATTTTTTTAAGCATAACTGTAAAACACAAACACGGTTATGAATATATAAAAACATGTGCTTGTTTGTTGTTAAAATTTGTAATAATGACAAAAACAAAATACTAATTTGTGGATCTCCTTACTTCCGGGTTCAGCAATACTGCTGTTGTGGCTGGTGTATTCTGGAAAATTTTCTTACCCCTTGGTTTCAAGTGTGGTCCTGAATTTTTTTTTTTTTAAGGGGTATTCACCCCTTCCCATTAGCCCTACGCCTTCAAGCTAAAGAGAATTGGGACACCCCTACCCCTTGGCTTGAACGTGCAAAATGAGGGGGAAGGGGAAGGGCTAAGGGGTAGAATTGGGATTGGGCCTTGGTACAAAAAAGATCTACACACTGTTTTATTTTTTTTTTTGTCTTTATTTGAGAAAAATCTAAAAAAATCAATTAAAAAAAATAACATTTAACCAAAATTAAAAGTTGATAAATGTTGCTACTTTAATTTTTTATATAAAGAAAACAACAGTGTGCAGAACTATTTCACACTAGAGCTGCACAATTCTGGCTAAATTGAGAATCGCGATTTTTTTTTTGTTAAAAATAAAGATCACGATTCTCTCAAGATTCTGTACATGTAAAATAAACCTTAATATGAGATTATAGTTTTTTTCTCAAACATATGGTAAAACGACAATAATAATATTATGCAGGGCTCGAATTTGCGACCATTTTGTCGCATATGCGACTGAAATTTTATCTATGCGACCTTGAAATATATTTGGGAGCATTTCTGCGAGTGTTTAAAATTGTAGTGTGCGACCAATTTTTACTGAAAAATATTCACCACATTCAGGATTCGGGAGACATTCACGCAGAATGCATCTCTAAGCTCTTTGTCTGCACTTGAAACGCAGCGCTCGGGAATGGTTTAAAACAGTTGTCATGTCAACTTGCTGCAGTAAACAAATCCAAGTCCGTAATGCTTGCCCCGCCTTTGCGCTCTTCTTATTGGCCCACCACTGCTCTAGCACTGAACGCGAATGATTGGTTAATATCAGCTGTCAATCACTCAGCGCCTTCTGGCTTGGGATGACAGAGAGCTACTACCGCGAAAAATTTTAAAGCGCTGAAGATGAGAATGAAGATTACATAACACTTGACAGATTTTGTTTTAGAAACCATGGCATCTACAATTACAAATAATGACACATCTTACTAGTTATACCGTTAACACGTTAATTCAAGCAGTGCGTGCAGGGCCGGTGAGCGCTCCGTGTATGCTTTGGTCACTCAGTCACTCACTCACTCATGTTATAAAAATCTATTTTCTTGTGATAACGGGATTTTGTTGAGAGATATTTTCCTCACGCTTGCATATAACGTTATATATGAATTTTTTTTGCTTGTTAGTTTGATTAGTGTTGATTTCAAATACAACCAATATGTTTGTATAAAACTTGTAGTAACGGTGTTCATAATTGGTGGGTGCGACTAAATTTTGGCTGATGCGCCTAAATTTTTAAAGTTAGGAGCACCGGTGCTACCAAGCAAAAAGGTTAATTTCGAGCTCTATTATGTGTAGGTCTACTGGCTTCTATAAATAATTATATTCTACTTATAATAATTCTGGTGTTGAATTATGTTTAAGATATGGGCCTATGCTTGCAATCGGTCATTGAGAACATTATTAGACCATTTAATTCACTGGTAAAATCTACATTATATAGGCTAGAGTAGGTATACTGACACTGTAAACATTTATTTTCATGCACAACTGTGTGTTCGCTATGAAAGAAAAAAAACATTTCAAATACTTGTCGCAGTCAAAACTCTAAAATGCGATATGACTATTTAAATAATGTGCTCGCTTTCAGTTTCATTTTGACTGCTAAGTGCTGTTCATACTACTCGCGCGGCTCTCAAACGATCACTCTGTGCCACGAACTGAATATTATTTACATCTTTATTACCTGTTACTCGCAGCATAAGCAGGTTCTGTTTACTACAGATGCGCGCGCGTCTATCATTAAGCAGGGCGCGCGCCCGCACAGTCAGCAGCTCAAGTCACGTGTGATTTCCCGGCCGCAAATACAGCATTATATGAAGACAAAAATGACATTTTTGGGTGAATTATACCTTATAAATACAGTATGTGACTCTTTTAACATCATTTGGATGTGTGCATGTCGCTGAGCAATGTGTGTGAAACAATGAAAAGACTCGTGCAGCCGCCTTTGCTTCTCTCCTGAACGTCAAAATAGAATCGTAGAAATGCTGGATTAAGATCGTCTAGGGCAGTGATCACCAAACTTGTTCCTGGAGGGCCGGTGTCCTGCAGATTTTAGCTCCAACCCTAATCAAACACACCTGAACAGGCTAATCAAGGTCTTACTAGGTATCCTTGAACATCCAGGCAGGTGTCTTGAGGAAAGTTGGAGCTAAACCCTGCAGGGACACTGGCCCTCCGGGACCGAGATTGGTGACCCCTGGTCTAGGGGGTCGAATCGAGATCGCAATCTTTTTTCGATTAATTGTGCAGTTAAATTTCACACTTTATTTTTCTCAAATACTATTCAGTTCATCTGCTGTTTGACAGATTTCATGCATGTGTCATATAGTGACCACAAACAGACTAACACCTCATGGCTATTCTAGTGTGCTGAAAACCTACACAATGAAAAGTGTTATTTGTGGTCAGTTTTGTCAGATAACTGGACCTGATCTTGATTTCAGCCAGGGAATCATGTGAATGCACTCAAAAATGCAGCTGAAGTCTGAGAGGGAGCCCATGTGTCAGAAATAAAACTCAAGCTAGAGCTAAATCTCACTGCAGACATATTTTAGCCCATGTATCATAGTGCTGGACTAATGCCTTTGACTGGAAAACCATGTCATTCCCCTCTCTTTATTTTCCACACATTCTCTATGCAACTCAGCTTTGATCACAACAGCTGTGTGTGTGTGTGTGTGTGTGTGTGTGTGTGTGTGTGTGTGTGTGTGTGTGTGTGTGTGTACGCGCATTCCTGCTTTCAATGGTCAGTTTGTTAAGTCCGTAAAAACTGAAGTCATCCTTTGTTTCGCTGGCATGTGGGTGATTTAGTCCTGAAAAACCACAAACACACTCTTACACACACTTTTATCATTCTTCTCTTTCATTTGCCAGCCATATTCCAGACTCTGTAGGTTATAATATGGTAGTATTGGTAAAGTTTATATTTTTAGCATGGCTGTATTTAAAGGAACATTGTTCATTTTTTTTTTTGTAAACAGGCTCATTTAACTTGCCCTAGAGTTTTATCCTTATTGGATCTATTAAGCAGATCTTCGGGTCTGGCGGGAGCACTTTTTATTGTTAGCTTAGCTTAGCATAAATCATTGAATTGGATTAGACCATTAGCATCTTGCTTAAAAAGCTAAACGAATAAAAAAAGCTGTTGAAAATGTTCCTATTTAAAGCTTGTCTCTTCGGTAGTTACATCATGCAATAGGACCAATGGAAAATGAAAAGTTGGCCATATTTTATGTCGATATGGAACAATACTCTTATTCTGGTGTAATTATCAAACAACTTTGTTACCATACTTTTTAAAAACATGAGCAAGATGCTAATGGTCTAATCCGATTTAATGATTTATGCTAAGCTAAACTTGCTCCCGCCACACATGGAGGTAGACTGAATGGATTAAAAATGGTAAAAATCAATTGTTTGCCTTTAGAGGACTAGTAAAATGAGCCAATTTACATAACAAATGCAATGTTTGTTTAAGGTTGAACAGTTTAATACAAAAATGTATTTGCTCATTTATACTATGAATACATTTGACTTTTAGTTTGACTGAAATTGTATTGTTTTTTTGCTGTTGTTTATGTTGAAGAGTTGTGCCATCATTTCCTCACCTTTATATCTTTATCAAACCCATACTTTTCTTCAAATATTAGAGATTTCCTTTCTTCCATGAAAGTCTGTTTAGTTAGACCCTTGAAACGGCAAAAGTATTCAAATAAAGACAAAAAAGAAGAAAAGTTTAGTTTAATCCAAGTCCGAAGTTATTTAATTTAGGCTTTTATTCACATATAAACTTTGGTCAGAGACCTAAATTCACACCATTCAAATTTAGTCTCATGAACCAAATAGGTTTATCATCAGGCATATTTATTATTTGTTTCCTGACCAATATTTGTCATTAAAAATCCACACAAACAATAAAAATCATAAAATGATCTTGTAAAGTAATTAAATCTTTATAAACCTTAGGTTAAACCGCTCGGTTAACAGGGATTATTTATTAACATTTCAAAAAAGTTTAATTGTTTTCATAAGTAAAAAAAAAAATCTACCGAAAATAAAAAAAGATCTACCAACTACCTGTGGCATTGTGAGTGCAGTATTAGAAGTCGAGATCGCATTTACAGCAGTGGTCACCAAACTTGTTCCTGGAGGGCCGGTGCCCTGCAGATTTTAGCTCCAACCCTAATCAAACACACCTGAACAAGCTAATCAAGGTCTTAGGCCCCGTTTACACTAATGCGTTTTAGTTTGAAAACGCATAAGTTTTGCTACGGTTACGCCATCCGTCCACACTACGCCGGAGTTCTCGAGCGCCGAAAACGGAGCGTTTCGAAAACGCTGGAGAGGCTGTTTTCATTCTGAAACGCTGCTGCTCCGTCTCAGTGTGGATGATGGAAAACGGAGACATTTGAAAACGGAGGCGGGGCTGCAGACATTCGCCTCTCTGATTGGGGCTTTTCCTGAATATTAAGTAGCCTAACACGCACAGTTCAGTCCTGCATCTTCTCCGTGTAAGTTAAAACTTCGCAAGTTTGATCATGGCTGCAGTCTCTTCTTCTCAGTTTGATATGGAAAACAGACTATACCGAGGACACGGGTAAATCTTCAAAGGGAACAGTGTACTTTATAACTTCATTCACATCACCCTGGCTACGTTGTTTTACTTTCTCAACAATAAAATGTAAACATGATATAAGGAACTGCCTATTTTCATTTTAATATTAACAACTAAACAGACAGCAGAAATGTTGAGGCGCCGTGCTGCAAATATGAGCGTCATCTTCACTGTGTGCATATTTATAACAAAACGGAGCCTACAACAACTGCCTCCTTTCAATTTCAGTGAAAATACGAAACACACCCTCTCTTTTGCTGAATATCAGTTTTAATAATCGATAATGGCCATTATAAAAGTATAACATACAATAAGTTTATACATTATAGGAAATAAAGGCAAGCGATCAGTCAATATACAGAATGTACGTGCTTACATTAATCATTAACTTATCTTTGCGCTTAGCCAAAACACGTTACCTGAGAACAAGTAATAGATTCCAATGTCCAATGAATATGTCGTTAAATAAAGACAACAAGATGAAAGAAATATTCCGTTTAATAAATATAGTGAGGTTAGATCCAGCGGGAGATGCTTGATGAGAAGTCCGACTAGCACAGCTCTCATCTGGGTAGATTGGCTACAGCGCTTGCCTGAGAGTGTGTGTGTGGTCACGTGATGTGCGTTTTCAGCGTTTTGGTGTGGACGGAGAGCAGTTCAGAAACGCTGGGTGAAACGCGAGTGTGGACGCGGATCGTTTTCATTCTAAAACGCCGTTTTAAAACTAAAACGCACTAGTGTAAACGGGGCCTTACTAGGTATACTTGAAACACCCAGGCAGGTGTGTTGAAGCAAGTTGGAGCTAAACCCTGCAGGGACACCAGCTCTCCAGGGCCGAGATTGGTGACCCCCTGGCCTACAGCATGCGGATCTCTTTGCTTGCATGCTGATTTCCTCTGCTCGTGCACAAAAGTTGTTGCACGCCACCTCAAATATAAGCCGCTTCAAGAGCGCGCAGATCTTCTTGTGCGCTCTTAAATAAACGCTGCTAAAGTGCGATTTAGTGCGTTTATGTCTCCAGCATTTATTAGATTTGCTTGGAATATTTATGAATGTCTCTAATAGACCTACAGAGCGATATTAACGCGTCCTGAAGTAAAGTGAAACGGCTATACGTCGTGTTTGCTGGCCTCACGCGCCTGTCAGTCAGCATGTAACACTAAGGGTTAAAAAAAGGACGCACAGCACTACTACGGTTACAGAAAAGTTTGCGCTGTTATAATTCACTTGCCTTTTAATATGTTTTGGTGCGATTATCACCCGCTAATAAAAAAGTTAAATGTTTTGAATGAGATCTGTAATGTAGCCATGGCGGGATGTATTTTTGGCATGGCGCCCCACCGTGGAAGAATGAATGTAGCGGAAACAACACAAACTAATCAAACTAATCTAAAGGAATAGTTAACAACCCCCCCCCCCTCCCCCCCCGCGACCCCCTTTCCAAACAATTGAGTTTTTTCTACAGCTGAATGTCAGTTGAAAACCTGTAACCATTGACTTATATAGGGAAAATAAATACTATGGAAGTCAATGGTTACAGGTTTTCTACTTTCATCAAAATTAAGGGTGGATAAATAGTCAGTAATTTTAAATTCTTGGCTGAACTATCCCTTCAATATTTTTAATTATATTTTATGGTTTAGTCTAAGTTTCAGCAAATTTTTTTATACATATGGTAGTATTGCTTCGTTACATTTATATTAAATGCTTTCCTTAAATATTTCATAATCATACTCAAAACCATACTAAAATTAGACGAGAAGTGTACATCTTTAATGTTATAATTATTATAGTATATAAGTTATCACATGTTCTGGAAATACATGGAGAATATTATTTTTAAAACAGAACTGATTTTTAAACCACCCTGCACCTCCATAAACGCTGTTAGACCTTCAGACCTGTTTCTTCTGCCTGGAAGAATCATCCAGATCTTCTTTTCTCTTTGAAGGGTGATTCAGCAGATCATTGACCTCTTGGCCCATTGGATGGTGCAATCCTCATGTGACCCTGACATCTGTTTGTGATGTTTCAGGAGAATCATCTTGGGATGCCTTTTTTTCTCCATTTGGATCCATTTTCTTTCACCTAAAAGAACGTTTACACAAGACCAGGCTGGTTTGTGCTAGTTTTGAGACGCTGTCTGGTCTTAAGATGCATTTTTTTTTTTTGTCAATCTGATCCCAAGTAGACAATGCTTAATACAGGTGTAAACCGGTTATTTTGAGCTTGTCCTGATGGTCAAAGAGCATTAGTGCAGATTGCTTTCATATTTTACATGCTTATATGGTCAAATGCATTCAAACATCCTTTAAAGACTGCCTAGAATTAACCTAGTAATTCATAATAGACAAGTGCACCAGTTGAGTTATAAACTTTGTCATCTGAAAGCGTAAGTTTGGTTTGAAGGTGAAAAAAACGTTTGTTCTAACACAAGCCAGCAGCATTTGGTGTAATTTTGTAGCAATAAGGCTTTCTCTCTACTGTTTTCATTTGTCTTCTTTTGCAGCCATAATCTAATTGGATGAACAGTAAATAGAAATATAAGAAAAAGGCCATGCATGAAGCTTCCACCATAGACTTTTCTCTCAAAGAAATCGAGAAAGTGGTCAAAAGTGGATAATAGTGACAAAATAACACACTAGGTGTAACAAAGAATGTCTCTTCCTCATCTTCATGATTCGATTGTTCAATGGTAGTTGACCCAAAAGTAAAAATCCTTAATTTTTATGTCTAGAACTATATATTTTGAAGAATGTTGAATACAGCCATTAACATCCATAGTAAGAACAAAAAATACAATGGAAATCAATGGCAGCTTTTTCCGAACATATTATCCAGTTTTTGTGTTCAACCTTGGGCTTGGGGATATGGGCAAAAATCATATCTCTGTATTTTTAGAAGGAATGACGATAGATGATGTATATCCAGTATTTTCCCATGTATGGTTACTTGAGACTTAAAGTCTTTATTAAAAATTTATTAAACATTTTTTGAGCAAAATAAAATTCAAATACGGGTTTCCCCACATGTTTACAAATAAACAGCTGCACAAAAAATAACAGCTGGTCAAAATCTTTGATAAATAAAATACAGTACAGGTTTTTCTCCTGCTTAAAACTGTTACACAACATTTAAAATTATAAAGAAAAATCTTTGATAAATAAAATACAGTACAGGATTTTTCCTGCTTAACACTAAACACAGCACTACTGTGCTGTTGTGCAAATAACAAATTAAACAGAACCATAGAAAACAGCTACATTGTTATGCCGGCAGCTAGCTCTCTGCAACTCTCACTTGGTCACCCACTGAAGCTAAGCAGGGCTGTGCCGGTCAGTACTTGAATGGGAGACCACATGGGAAAGCTAGGTTGCTGCTGGAATTGGTGTTAGTGAGGCCAGCAGGGGGCGCTCAACCTGTGGTTTGTGTGGGTACTAATGCCCCAGTATAGTGACGGGGACGCTGTACTGCTCAGTGAGCGCCGTCTTTCGGATAAGACGTTAAACCGAGGTCCCGACTCTCTATGGTCGTTAAAAATCCCAGGATGTCCTTCGAAAAAGAGTAGGGGTTTAACCCCTGCATCCTGGCCAAATCTGCCCACTGGCCTCTGTCCATGGCCTCCTAACCCTCCCCAATATCCATGTCTCCATGTCTTCTCTCCACCAATCAGCTGATGTGTGGTGTAATGTAAAATGGCTGTCGTCGCATCATCCAGGTGAATGCTGCACACTGGTGGTGGATGAGGAGACCAAAATTGTCAGAGCAAATAAGGAACACACGTAAATAGTAACACAACAAAAAGTGTTGTATGATAGAAAAGATCCACATTGAATGTAAATATGAAACACACTGTATTACACATTTACATGTATGTATTGTGCAAACCTTGCACATATCGAAGATATCTAAAGATAAGTCTTTCACTCCATGTAAAAAATGGCTGTGACAGCTGCAGGCGCTGTGTGATGCGCATGCACGCGAGGCAGTGTCAGAGTTGTCCAGGTATTCGATACAACACCTGACTGCATGTTCCTCCTTGTTACGTTAGTGATGGGTCGTTCATTTAAACAAATCTTTTGGTTGACTCATGGAGTGAATCATTCATTTACGCATGCGCACATTTGTGCAAGTGGAGTTTGTGTGCTACCTTAGAGTGGTCTGTTTAAAACAGAGTGCACATGTGTGGCCTCAAACCATATCGATATGAAAGATATTGGACAATCCCGCATCACGTTGGGGAATCATATCGATATATCCCCAGAACTAGATATACCGCCCAACCCTAGTGCAACCTAAAGTAACCCAAACGGATTTGAAGCAAGACAAGAATGAGTAAATGATGAAACAATTTTCTTTTTTGGGGTGAACTGTCCCTTTAATGCTAGATTGTAAACAGGGCCAAAATGGTGGACAGTGGCTGCTCTCTTTAGTAGTAAAAGTTAACCAGAGTGATGGCCCAGCATGTGTCTTTTAGGTCAAGTTGATTAAAAAGGAAGCCTTGCTGGTCAAGCTTGTTAAGATGCCTGGTGGGACACCAGTAAAACAGCGTCCCATGTTGACCACCTGCATCCTGATCTCAACGTGCGCCGGTCACCAGCTGTGCTGCTGTTTTGATCAGCCAAAAGGCAGACCAGATGAATCTCTGGGAAGCGATTTGGGGATTCCTGTGTCTTGGGAATGAGTTCCAGGGTTTTTCGGGTGGGTCACAGCGTCTATTTTTGGAAACATTTTCGACCTGCAGATGTTGTTTGTGTGTTTGTTTATGTTTTTCTGTACTCTTGGTTATATTTTCAAAGACAGCGTCCCCTTGACAACCCATCACATGTTGTGATTTGGGTTAGATGTGTGGTCAGGGCTGGAGAAGATGCTCCAGTGCATGTTTGATTAGTAAAGGAAGACACATTCACTGGGAGTGGAGCAGTAATTATGGAATGGATGGTTACTTAAAGACTATTGGTTAAGATTGTGTAACTCAAAACATCAGCCTAGATAGCCTCTCTGTTGGAATTGCAGACTTAAAATTTCGCACGCGAGTCACTTTTCTCATGACAACAAACTAGCCTCAAGCACCAATGTGTTTATTTTATAAGGATTAACAAGTTTTGGTTATTTTTTACATATTTTTAAAATGTATTTACGTTTCATGGACCTATATATCAAGACCAGTGTTATGTAAATCAAGTAAGAATTTTTAATTTTTATAAAAGCCCAGTTTAAACCCGGTAAAACATGCAAAAACAACAATTTCACGCATTTTTAGACATGATCACTTGAAAATAGACTTTAAAAAATGGTATCTTTTTTCTGTGATGGCAGAAACATGCTTTCATTTTTTTATAGCTCAATTCATGTTTATGAAAACAATTATTCAAAGATGATTTCTTGGATTTACTCAATTTTTTTTTACGTTAAGTTGTTGTAAATTGATTCGGGCTGAATTTAAACAAACAAATTAAGTTGAACATTATTAAATTAAATTGTTTGTTTAAATTCAACACAAATAAATTGTTTGCAACAGTTCTGCATGCAACCCTTTTTTTCAGTGTAGCGCTTTTACAATGCAGATTGTGTCAAAGCAGCTCAACAAAATTAGAAGTTCAAGTAAATTGAAACTGTGTCAGTCCAGTTTTCAGAGTCGAAGTTCAGTTTAGTTCTGCTTTAAGTTTTAACACTGAAGAGCAAATCCATCGACGCGCAGCTCCTAAATGTCCCAAACCAAGCAAGCCAGTGGCGGCAGTGGTGAGGAACAAACTTTACCAATTGTCGAAAGTGAAGTAAGAAAATCTTGAGAGCAACCAGGCTCAGTTGGGCACGGCCGTTTTTCCTCTGGACAAACTTCTTTTGCTGAGCTTTCATGTTCTTTTACAGTATTTTTTAAATGTCAAATTTGGAAATACATTTTTTCACTTGAAAAAAAAATTGAAAAAAGTGATTCTGTCCAGGATTAATTGATTTGATTTGATCAGTTGTTGTTTTTTTCATTTATTCATAAATAATAATCTCTTTAAGCTTTTAGTCATATTTACAATTCTTTTATGTACTAGAATTATTAAAATTAAACCATTTAGAAAACACAGTTTTATAGAACTGGGCAATTAATCGAAAAGTAAATAAAATCGATATTCAGAACCTATAATCGATTTTCTAGGTAAGTTTTTTTCAGTTACTTTCTCTACCGCATGTTGAGTCATGTGACCCCACTTTGTTAAGGCTGATTTATATTTCTGCGTCAAAGATACGGGTGTGGCCCAGCGCAACCTTCGCACGGCCACATACCCGCGCACCTCTCGAAAAATTTATTTACACGTTGCACGTTTGCATTACATTGACGATGATTGAAAGCTGCGCCAGATATGCCTTGAGATGGCATATTTCCCATTACAATAAAATTATTTACATTGAAAATGATATTTTCTACTTTTGAAAACATTGGAAATAACTAATTTTGTTTCCAAAAGTGCAAGTTATTTGTTTTCACTTTTTTATGAAAGAAAAAAGTGACTGCTGGTTTAGGAAATGTGTGTTTTAATTTCAGTTGTTCAATGCTGATGTTCAATAAATAACCATAGATAGCAGATAAGTGTGTGTTTTCTTCAGTTATTTTGAAATCAAGTGATGCACCCTTCATTCCGAAATCTCTCACTTGTAATTTGTGAACATATTTACTGTACAAAACTGAACTATGAGGGCAAAAAATAAATAAATAAACAAATAAAATAATCTTTCATTAATCAAAATCAAGGTAAAATTGTTCAGTTAATCAAGACTTTTATTTTAGGCCAAATCGCCCAGCCCTAATGTTTTATGACCTCAAACAATTCATGAATATATTTCACTGGAATATGAATACATGAAATATCCTTTTTAGAGACGCACGATAAACGCTTGAAAACAATTTTACTGGGGAGGAAAACAATACAAACATTTGTCTTTGCATTTCTAACAGATTCTTCCTAAACTATAACATTTGCAACCTTAACCGATCACCTGTTATCAAAAGAAAGTGATCTAGTCACTTCAGTGGGAAAGAAATATGAATGTACAGGATGAAAACGCATATAGATGAAAGTCATCAACACTAAATATTTTTAATTCATGTTAACTCGTCTCATTATCCACAATTATTATTTTCCTCTTCATTATATGCCTCTAATCGCTCCATGAAGCTGTTTTAGTTTTTTGTGTGTATATATAATAATAGCACGTACATTTTCAAAGGGTCGACGAGGATACGCCACAAAATTGATGAGATTAAATTCATCAGTTTGCAGACAGAAAGGGAGGGAGCAGGAGGCAAACAGAGAGAAATTCCTGCAGTCTCTCCCCTGTGGTTTGTTATGTGTGCAATCTGAAGAATGCGTGTGTATGGGCTTCAGCCAAAGCCACAAGCCCAACTCCCCATACAACGCCTGATCCAATAATACCACTTGATTTATTACCTGGATTTGGCTGCTGGTAGCAGGTTGCACAGCACAGGTCTTCAAATATTGTGGGGGCGTTCAACAAGACATTGCTCATACTAAATGGAATCTTTCAGAAGAAATCGGTCCAACGTGTGTGTGTGTGTGTGTGTGTGTGTGTGTGTGTGTGTGTGGTTGTGTCTGTGTTCAACTCTTAAAATCTCTTTTTGTGTGTTCTCTTGCAGAGTCGAGAGGATTCACAGACAGCATGACACACACATCTATGTCATCTGACGGAGAGATCTTCCATTCTGATGTCACAGGAAGTCCCGCCTCCTGCCAGAGGATGTTCGGATCACTGCACTCGATCTCCACCCCCAGTCCCTTGGTCAATGCGGACAGGTAGCATCTGTCAGTCAGTAAAAATAACAGCCAATGGGGATGCAGAGAAGATGCAGAGTCTTGATTATTGGATTATTGGAAAATTGGATGTTAAATTGTTTTCATTTATTCCACTATTAGATTGTGAAATTTTAACTTATAGTTCATTAACTCTTGGCAGCAAATAAATAAATAAATAAATTATATATTCTAATACAGGAATACCCCCCCCCCCCCCCCCCAAAAAAAAAGCTGATTCATGCTAAGGTCTGAATGCGATGTGAGTGCGAGTCGTCGGGGAAGACATTAGGGGGGACAAGCGTGCTTACTGTACGTAGTGTGAGTATGCCCTCAGTAGAAATATCAATTTAAAGCCTATATATATGCATACATTCAGGGCTGGACTGGACTGGGACAAAAAAATCGGCCCTGGCATTTTGGGACAGAGCGGAACAAAGATAGTATATAGTCAATCTAATGAACTTAAACAATTAAAAAATGCAACAAATATTTGTTTGGACCCAAACTACAAAACTATATGTAAAAAATTAGTATTAGTTTTGCTTAAGTTGCACACTAGTTTGGTCATGTATAAATATCATTATAACCATATTGTATAAATATTATTGTAACTATAAGCCTACATTATGCTGATGATCAAAAACACAATGTCATGATATCTCATGCGATTGTATTCTGACCGAGTGCATCTCAAAATACATGACTGACACCCCTCATAGAGCTTGAGAAGCAGACATTCTTTATAATTTGTCAAATAAAGACATGCAGGTTATGGAAACAGCATTATAGGAGGAAGTTGCTGCGGGCCTTGGTGCAGACGAAAAGTTTATAAAAAAAGTTTATTTATATGGACAGTAGGGCTGTGCAATTAATCGAAAATCCGATTTCGATTTTGGCTTTTAACGATTATGAAAAACCATTAATCGAGATAAACGATTATTCCATCACGTACCGCCCCCTTTCCAGTTGTACACGTGTGAAAACTCTTTGCCTCTGCAAAGCTCAGTTCCACGTGAAAATGACTAAAAGCATGTGCTGTAATGTAACTTTGTGTGTGCTGTAATGTAAATGTGTGTGCGCCGCGCTTAGCCTCGGACAGGTAGAGTGTGTGTGTGTTTGCGCGCACGCCGCGCTTAGCCTCGGACAGCAGAGCGCACACACACATCTAACGAGATCTTAATGAGAGCGCTTTAATGGTCAAATACATGCACATTTGTGTCAGAGCGCGGTGTTTAGTGATTATTCATATTAACCCTCATCAGGGCCGGCGCGTCCATAGAGGCGAACTAGGCGGCCGCCTAGGGCAGCAGTATAAAGAGGGCGGCATCCACGACACCTCCCTTACCACCCGCGCCCTCAGTTATGTCCGCGACACCTCACTTACCACCCGCGTCCTCAAATATATTCGCGCATAGACGACAGAATAGAGAGGGCGGCGTCAGCGACACCTCCATCAGCACCCGTGTGTCCTCAGTTATATCCGCGCACAGGGTGGCAGAATAGAGAGCGCAGTGTCCGCGACACCCCCCTCCCTCAGCACCCGCGCATCCTCAGTTATATCTGCGCATAGTGCGCTGGAAAAGAGGTCCGCGGCACCTCACTTCATTTACATAACTGGTCACTTTCGTTTTCACATTGGGGTTGAGGGCGGCATGATCGTCCTCTGCCTAGAGCGGCAGTTCAGCTTGCTCCGGCCCTGACCCTCATTTGTGTGATAAACAAACAAGTTGAGAATCAAAAGACACGTGAAAGAGAAACCATATCAGAGCTGCACTACTCTTAAAGTGACAGCGTGCGATATTCCTGCTGCTGGAGACAATTAATCAATAATAAAATCAAAAATACAGTGAAGATGCTTAAAGCACAGTTTAAACATAACATATTTAATAACTCATTTCTAATAACTGATTTCTTTTATCTTTGCTATGATGACACGATACATGTTTTTTAAGATATTCAGCTCACAGTGACATTCAAAGGCTTAATTAGGGTAAATAGACAAGTCATTGTATAACAGTAGTTTCTTCTGCAGACAATCAAACATATATATTGCTTAAAGTGGCTAATAATATCGAGCTATTAAAATAGGTTTCAAAATATTCAAACCTGCTTTTATTCTGGCTGAAACAAAACAAATAAGGCTTTCTCCAGAAGAAAAAAATATTATAGGAAATACTGTAAAAAAATCCCTCTGTTAAACATCAATTGGGAAATATGTATATATAAAAATAAATTCACTAAAGGACGAATAATTTTGACTTCAACTGATAATCGTTTTGAATAATCGTGATTACAATTATGACCAAAATAATCGTGATTATGATTTTTCCCATAATCGAGCAGCCCTAATGGACAGATAAGTAACTAGATAGTATAGACTGGAATATATTGATCTGTGCTCCGCTGCGCGCTGCAGACACAAAAGGTAAACGCCTGCTCATCGCTTCTGCTCTTCCTCGCGCGTGGGGTGAAAAACAGGCGTGATTCTCGACTATTTTGACAAATACACACCGACGTTGCGCGCTTACACCGAGCCCAAAGAAACATTTTTCTTTCAGAGTGTCGTAGATCACAGCCTCGTCAATTAATTAGGCAGAAAAACAAGACAGTCTGCTAGGTGTTTCATGGGTCGATCAGATCATAAGATGATGATCAGCCTAACCTAAAAAGTACAACGGCCCAGCGGGAAACTGCCCGGTCTGCCAGATGGCTAGTTTGCCTCTGCATACATGCATACATACATAAATGCACACACATGCTTTATTAACATTATGGGCTCTATTTTGACGGTCCATGCGCAGAGCGCAAAACGCAGGGCGCAAATGCTTTCAGGGCGTGTCAGAACACATTTTAGCTAATTTAAGGACGGGAAAATCCGCTTTGCGCTGTGGCGCATGGTCTAAAAGGGTTGAGTTTATTTTCTTAATGAGTTATAGGTGTGTTTTGAGAATAAACCAATTAGAGTCTCATCTCCCATTCCCTTTAAGACCCAGCTGCGTCGCGCCAAGAGCGCATTCGCTATTTACAGGACGTAAAAGAGCATTTCACTAGCAAACAGTTAACAGCTAACAGTTTTTAACAAAAAACTGTTAAACAGAGCATCTACTGCGTGAGAATGAGAGATAATGGATCTACTTTCACATTCACTCTTGGATAGGGAAACCTTTACGCACAGACATCAATTAGTCTATAAATAAATAATTGTGTTTGTTAAGCTCAAATATTCGTTTCAAAACTATTTCTAAATTCAGTTCTAATTTCCAGCAAACGAATAAATGAACAATAATATATCCTAAAACACATGCTGTGCCCCATAAGGTCTAAAACCTGGCAGGTGGGCAAATCTAAGCTTGTTTTAATAAAACAAATATAAATATGGATATAATAAATAAAACTGCTAATAATAATAACATTATACAAAAGCAAATTGTTATGAATGAACTGAAAAAGCCTCCCGAGATGAAGAAGACATAAAAGCAGTGATTTTTCATATTTATGTAGGCTAGAAAGTAATAGGTTTTGTAATATTTTAATCCTTTATATTTATATTCTATATCTATTCTTATTATATCCTATATATATCCTTAATATTTACATTTTTTCATATGTAAAGATATTTGCCTATTGCTTTCTTGTGCGTATTAAGCAGTGTGTAAGCGAGGTGCAACTCTGCGCCGGAGTTTAGGCCGTGTTTGTTTTGGTCTAATGAAAAATCTATTATAGTTTCTCGAAATAGCAACGCGCCAGCAGTGCGCCTCAGATCGCCTTCCTTTTTAGACCAGAACGCCTATGGACGCACATATGAGCGCTAATGCATTTGCTATTTAAACAGCGTAGCGCAACGCCTCAAAACGACTCTTGCGCCAAGCTGAAACTAGCAAAAGACTATTGCACTGCGCCTTGCGCCACATTGCGCCGGGTGTATGATAGGGCCCCAAAACTTTATTGTTAAAAAAATACTATTATAAACAGAGACAGACGGACAAACAGATTGAAAGAAAGAACTTTTGGTTCAGTTCAGTTTTCCTTTGTTCTCTTTCCTGTCGTCATTTAGCTCATTATCAGTTCCTCTTGTCTGTCATTCAGCTAATCAGTCTGTCTTTTTAGGTTCCTCTGATCCTTTCATTCTTTGTTTGGTCACATTGCTTTACTGATTACGTTATGGTTTTGTGTTTATGTTTGTATATCATTAATATATTAAAATAGTATGTTTCTATTCCCTTCTCCATGTGCTTCTATAATCTCATCTGTGTACCATCTCCAGTTTCAACCGGAATGTTCTTACTACATTTCCAACAGCCACGTAAATTCCTGCATTTCAGTAACTACAGGGCAGCATGTGTGGTCTATTGTGTATCTTGTCTATATTTAACAAAGTGTAAACACACTGGCCGGGTGTGTGTTTGTCTATGAGCAGGATATATTGAATAACCCTGTGCTGTTTTCTCTTGTTTGTACAGCCCCACTCCAGCTCATTCCTGGTTAGAGGGTGGATCCAGTACCCCGTTAAGTCACTACACACCTCAACCCTCCCCACCGCTCACCCTCTCAGCCCCGAACTCCCACAGTTCCCCTCGCAGAGCCCCTCGGAGCCTGTCCTCCGCTCTGGATATGGGAAGTCTGGAGAGCAGCCTGCTGGAGGCAGTGGAGGGCCTGGAGGCTCTGGGTCTGGATGTGGCTCAGCCTCCACTTCTGCCCCTGAAGAGACGCGGGACTGACGGATCAGAGAACATGTTGAGTTTCCCGCTCAGCAGGAGCACTGTCAGCACATCCTACGCCAGTCACAACACCTCACCCTCCAGATCCACACCGAGTCCAGGTTAGCTGAGTGTTTGTCTGCAAGCACACACACACACTGCCGGGTTTACTATGGCAGATAATCTGATATTGTTCTGGTTTGCAGATTTCATGGCCAGTAAACCTGAAAATGTGAAGTTTGTTCAGGATACTTCAAAGTTCTGGTACAAGCCGGATATTTCGAGAGAGCAAGGTAACAATATTACATGCTCAGTACGCTTGGTGTGGCCCATGATGTCATGGTTATTTGATGAAAAATTGTGTCAAAAATGTCATTAAAATGTGTAGTCTTAATGTGCATTTTTAAGCACCCTAGCAACCATTTAAATCTTCCTTGCAGCAATTATATAACAACATTAACATGCCTCAGAACCAGAACACTGCAGAAAAACAGTGCTTGAGCTCTTTTCATTCAGACTGGCAATAGCATCTCTTAAAGTCCATGTGAAATTAAAATTTACAAGGTTTATTTTGCTAGAGCATGGTGTTAATTTTCAGGAGAAGAATTAATCCATGCAAAATAATCCACTGATGATTTTTTTTTTGTTTGTTTTGGTAATCTTCAATTAAAGTCTGATATTTTTAACCCCGCACCTGTTACCATTAGTTTGCTAAAAGGGAAATGATGTGCAAAAGGACAGAGCCAGCCCTACTCAATATGACTTACTAATACTCAATCTGAGTATGAATCAGCATACTGAAATAAGTCTCAGCAACTTGTTTTACGCAGATTTTATCCAACAAACTGGATTGTCAGACACTGGTAACCATACAACTGCATGAATAAGTCATATCTAGGGCTATTTTTGCTAATTCTGCAGAGAATTTTGTAAAAAATCTGCGAATTTACGCAGAATTTTAGGAGTATCGTAACTAAAAATGTAATATATGAAAAAATAACATTTTTAACTTTTATTTAATGTTTACAATGCAAAACCAATTAGATCCACTTATTAAGTAAACAATGCAAGTTCCATATAATACATCTACTAAAAGACAGAAAATATTAATTTATAAACTGTATTGTAAATAACTCCTATAAACATTTAAATATTTTAATATAAATAATTTAAAACTGAATAAATATAAATGTTCACACATTTACACAAGTAAATATATATACTCAATGATGAGCTTAAAATCTGTGGAAATCTGTGGATTTCTGCACACGCTGATTGCGTGTGGGCCTAGTCATATCTCAGGAGCAGATCATTGTTGAGGCATGAGGGTGAGGCATTTTCTTTACATAAGTATAAATTTCAAAAGAACAGATTTTATTTGAAATAAAAATATTTATTATTATCTTTGCAAATGTTACTTTTAAGTAATTTGATATGTCCATTTTCAAGAAAAGTTTTTTTTTTTTCAAATACTAGGGATGTAACGGTATCAGAATTTCACGGTACGGTAATACCTCGGTATGAATGTCACGGTACGGTATTCATTGAATCATTTACAGGAAAAAACAAAACTTATGAAAATACTCCAAAAAAGTGCCAAAAGTGTCAATGACATACAAATTAGCCATCTATCTGTAAGCTTTGAAACAGGAACTTCAATTTTAATAACAAAAAATTATTAAACCATGTAAAAAAATTAAGTTTCAATTTATTAGTGTTGAAAACTCATCCCATTCAACATTTAATCACTCACTCACTTAGACAGAGATGGGTTTAAAGGAAAATTATCATATAAATATAATCTGGTAAAAGCTGGTATCTCTGGGTATTTACAATGTCCCCTGCAACAGAAAAAACCCTCTCATTTGGGACTGAGGTTTCTGGGACAAGAGAGATATGACTTGGTCCAGGTTGACAGCAGTGGGTAACGTTGTGCATTGTCTTTCCACCACTTGAGAAGACAAACCATGAGTGAGATAGAGATCTCATGTCTGCATCAATCTGAACAGTGTGCTGTGTTTCTGCAGTCCCCATGACTGATTATTAGTCCTATTCCCCAACTTGCAGGCACGTGCACACACAGTGCTCAACCTGTGCAGTGCACATGCCCTTTTTAGTCTTGGATAGAAAGTTCCCTTCCAAAATGATCAAAAGTGCCCCCGCGACACGACATACCCTCCGTCCCCGCTTTACAGTAAGTTACGCGCGCGACAACACAGCTGATAAGATCTCGCGCGACAACCCCACTATTCACTACGTGCGCGACAACACAGCTGATAAGAACTCGCGCGACAACACCACTATTCACTACGTGCGCGACAACACAGCTGATAAGAACTCACGCGACAACACCACTATTCAGTACGCGCGCAGCGACAACACCCGCTTTAGGGTTTTCCAGCTCTTTTTGATCCCCGCTTCTAGCAGCACACTCCATTTCCGCATTACTGGATCTGTAGCGACAACAGACCGCAAGGGATTATGGCCAAGCTTGGGCTGATGGGAATTGTAGTTTCCAGTACCTCCCGTTCGCTTCATTCGCCTGAGCAAATTTTCTCAGAAGACCTATAGTTTTACCGAGTCATGCGACTACGGTAATATCGAAAAAAAATAATATTGCGGTATGACGGTATTTACAATACCGTTACATCCCTATCAAATACATATCCAAGAGTCTTCAACTTAGGTCAAGAACAGCATGTTTTTGAAATATGTGCGGTGTGTGTGTGTGTGTGTGTGTGTATATATATATATATATATATATATATATATATATATATATATATATATATATATATATATATACATTTATATATATGTGTGTGTGTGTGTTTATATATGTATGTGTATGGACAGACAGACAGACAGACAGACAGACAGACAGACAGACAGAGATAGATAGATAGATAGATAGATAGATAGATAGATAGATAGATAGATAGATAGATAGATAGATAGATAGATAGATAGATAGATAGATAGATAGATAGATAGATAGATAGATAGATAGATAGATAGATAGATAAATCTCATTTTGTTTTATACTTTTTGTGTGTCCTTGCTGTAAAAAAAAGTTTTCTTTTCTTTAAACAACATTATTATTGACAAAAAATGTTTGAATGATTGGTATGGGTCAAATTCCCTAAGTGTTTGTATTTGTCCCAACATTTTTGAATTCAATAAAAGTACAGAAAATTACTTCTTTCTCTCTCAGCCACTTTTTTTATTGATAGTTTTTTTAGCCAGCCATAGAGCAGTTCAGCGGTCATATTAAGCAATTAAAATTCCTTCTAAATTCCTTTTAGAAAATCAGTTTGGTCAGATGGTTCATTCACGTTATATTAATCAGCTTAAAAATTGTTCTTTTGACTCCATTCCAGTGCTGCATTACATAAAAACTTTTGTAAGAAAATCCCAGATCATGTAGAGTTTTTGAAAATTTAATAAAATAATAATACTTTTGTAAAACAAAATATTATTTAGTAAAGTGCTGCTTGTCACTGTATGTTTTGTAAAAGAAATTGTAAATTGTTATCTTAATATGGATCTCAAAGCAGCTTCCATCACCATTGTTGCCAAGTTTGCAGATTTCCAATGGAATTGGACTACTTTTACAATGTAATACATTTCGAACAAAATTTGGCCCACAGCAATATACATAATATGATTGGGCTACAGCAAACAGGTGACTGTTGTTATGCAGACCTGGCAACCCTGTCCAACACATATATTTTTTGTGTATTTAAAGTGACAACCTAATGCATCAGTGCTGTTTATTTTATATTCTCGTAGCTATTTCCGTTCTGAAGGATAAAGAGCCTGGCTCCTTCATCATCAGGGACAGTCACTCATTCAGAGGAGCGTACGGATTGGCCATGAAGGTGGCCACGCCCCCTCCCACTGTTCTACAGACAAGCAGGAAAGGTATGAAAATCCTGCTCATGAATTCCTTAAGGCAACTCAAGCTGAACGATGACTCACTGAATGGGCAAACTGTTGATTTCTTTATGCTGATTGACTGATTCTAAAATGTGCAGTTATTTTTAGATTAACGCTCAGCTGATGTAGTTCCAGGCAATACAGTGGCATATCACTATGCCGAATGGTTTCATTAATTTCAAAGCCTACAACTTTCAGAAAAATTTTATCAAAACAAAATAATATTACAATGTTACTACACACAGGAGTAGATTGAGGACATAAAACTGACAAATGTCATAAAAAACAGAATCTAAATAACATCTTTAGGTGTGATGATCATTGTATAACAGCATAATGAACAGCAGGCTGTTGAATTATTGGAAAGTAATGTAAAGTGGTCACACTAGGACCATTGTCAAAAATCCTTGCATATAACTTGCCCATAAACTGTTTGAAATTTATGAAATTAAACAAATACCTGGTGTAAAAAAAAAAAAAAAAAAAAAAAAAAAAAAATATATATATATATATATATGTGTGTGTATATATGTATGTATGTATATATATATATATAAAAAAAAAAATATATATATATATATATACATATATAAATATATACATATATACACATATATATATATATATATATATATATATATATATATATATATATATATATATATATATATATATATGTGTATATATGTATATATGTATGTATATATATATATATATATATATATGTATATATGTATGTATATATATATATATATATATATATATATATATATATATATATATATATATATATATATATATACATATATAAATATATACATAATACACACACATATACATACATATATATATATATATATATATATATATATATATATATATATATATATATATATATATATATATTAAAGTACTTTTTCTGGTTTAAGCATTGTGTGTGAGTATAAAACAGGTAAATAGGAATTTTCCATTACATCTAAGGCCCATGTTTTATATTTGAATGTTTGTAATCAGATCAATGTAAATATATGTTAAAGGGCCACGAAACTCCCCTGTTTCAGCAGGGTGTTTTCACACTTCTAGTTTGAAAAAAGTCAGGAAAGTGGGCGTATCCAGCTCTGTTTAGTGGGGATTGTCGGAGGAGGGAAAGAGCATAAAATTTGCATAAAAATGGGAGTTTTGGTTTGGGCACATGCTGATCAGTGACTGTGTTTACATGGACATCAGTAATCTCATTATTTGACAAATTATTAAATGGTGGACTTTAATTGCAGTTTGGTACTTTCATTCAGGAATTTCATTCATGCCCCTCGTGACATGAGGTATTTGATTCGAGGAACTGCTGTAAGCGTGTATTTTTAATGCAATGTTTGATACTGCATGGCAAATGAGAGGATAAAACCCTCTGAATTTCTCTGTAACTTAGATGCACTAGGAAGGTAGCGTTAGAAAGCCGTGTCTGTTATTCCTGTCACAAAATGCAGTGAAAATCCCCCACGATGGTGATAGTTTGATTGCGATGTTTACATGTTTACACTCGGAGAGCAGCATTTACAGCGGATCTTTCAATCTATAATATTGTAGTGATATTAACGTACGGTAAACTTTAGTAACTTAGAAATAATTTTGACTAAGGTCTGTCTTTAAACACTGAAAGAGTACTGCTGATGATACGAACTAACTTTGCCTAATAAATAAATGAATAAACAAACAAAGACCACTGATCGCTTACTTAACAAATCTGTAGAACGGACAATCAACACCAACTGGAGCCGCGTCTTTTTTAAAAGGAGACAAGCAGCAAATCAGAATTTCACCATTTCCAGATACGAAAAGTTCTCGGGTCCTTAGACACGATGTTTTGTCGCGTGTCACATGCATTGATCCACATGTTAGTCCAGCTGCGCTCTCATAGCGGGAAAATAAAAACGAAAACCTTCGTTGCAGCAAACTACAAACACAACACTGACGACCCGTGTCTCCAAACAATTCTTCTTCTCTTACTTGTTTTGGCAACACAACATGGCGTCTCTCTGCCGTCTGAACATTGTATAGGTAAAAACAGTCTTGGAAGATATGCATGCATATTAATGAAGTTGCACCTCATACACAATAGAGCGCGCTGATTGGTTTGAGCCAAGTCTTTCTCATGAATGAATGCAGCAGACTCAGATACGTCATGAAGTACTCTCAGGTACAGACAGCCAGTCTACACACTGGAAAACACAAAAGGATCTAATCAGCGTGACGGAGCTTCAAAAATTTGTTTCAAACTGGATGAGCGAATTTGCTTGAAATAACACAAAAACAACCTGTTTTCAGTTTTTCGTGGAATATATGTGTCCTAATAGTGTTTATAGCAGCGTGAGACACATATATATGACTGTCAACAGCTCAAAAAATTTGTTTAGGTGTTTCGTGAACCTTTAATACCTGGTAGGAAAACGGCCTGTATGTACTATACAGAGCAACCATGGGGAAATATTTAACGGACATTAGGACCTTGGAAAGCAGGACATCCCAACACTATTGTGTGAGGAACAGCTGAATGAGTGTGAGCACAGCTGGAGCGTTCATATCCAGAGCCCCTCCGTAAACACGGCATGTCTCTTAATCAGAGGAAGGAAGGGAGGCACACACAAACACAAATGCAACACACACACAAAGATGCAACACACACGGTCCGTCCCCATCCGATTCACAACTCTTTATAGGATTTCACAGGTTATGCTGTTACTTTATCAGTTTTTTCTGTGTCACGGGGAGTTCATTTTTTCATTATCTCTAGAGATAAGAGCTCATTGTACTTCATAAACACTTATATTGTTATTGGTCTATTGTTAACATCAAATATGCCTGTTTGGCGTTCAGAAACCTGGCCTGCTTTGCCAGGATGAGGGTTTAAAAAGGAAGTAGGATGCTTACTATTGTTCCTAAACACCAGAAGAACTGATGATTAGGGTAAAATGTAGGAAGTCTTTCTGAAACATTCATGATTAAAAAACAAGACAAGACCTCTGGTTATTTCTAAACTATTATTAACAGATGGTAGGGCAGAGAAACATATTTAGAGTTCCATTAAAAACAGAGAACAGTTTCTCTTTTTTAATAAATATTTTAACAATCTAGATATAAATTCCACTGCATAGTACGGAACCCCGGAAGGAACGAAGTGGAGGAGAAAAAAATTGGCTGGGTGAAAAAAAATGGCTGAAAAAAAAATGGATGGGAGGAAAATATATATTTCAAAGTTTTTGCGTTCTCTCGCAAAGTTTTGCGTTCCCTCGCAAAGATGTTTTGCGTTTTCTCGCCAAACTGTTTCTCCACAAACACTTCCTGTTCACTTCACTCATGTAAACCCTCCCGTTTTTGCCGAAATTCTCCCGTATTTTACCATTCTATCCCACGTTCTTTACATTAAATCTGTGCGTCGATCGTCGCCTTTCATATGCTACCTCTGAACCAGTGAATGCATGTATAAGCGCTGACTGACAGACGCGCTCCGTACAATAAACTGATCCCAGATCAGCGTCTGTACGCACCATTTAAAAGGGCACTTCTGTTATCAAACAAGGGAGCGGCAATGAATCTCATGTTTTGTTTAGTTTGATAACAGAGGTGTCTCTGTAAGAATGCACAGATCTTTAATGAAAGCAGTCCATTACTTTAGAAACTGTTTGTGCTATAAAAAACACAAAAACAACCTATTTTCAGTTTTTCGTGGAATATATGTGTCCTAATAGTGTTTATAGCAGCGTGAGACACATATATATGAGATAACGCAAAACATCTTTGCTAGGGAACGCAAAACATCTTTGCGAGGGAACGCAAAACTTTGCGAGAGAACGCAAAACATCTTTGCGAGGGAACGCAAAACTTTGCGAGATAACGCAAAACATCTTTGCGAGAGAACGCAAAACATCTTTGCGAGGGAACGCAAAACAACTTTGCGAGAGAACGCAAAACATCTTTGCGAGGAAACGCAAAACTTTGCGAGAGAACGCAAAACATCTTTGCGAGGGAACGCAAAACTTTGCGAGATAACGCAAAACATCTTTGCGAGAGAACGCAAAACATCTTTGCGAGGGAATGCAAAACAACTTTGCGAGAGAACGCAAAACATCTTTGCGAGATAACGCAAAACATCTTTGCGAGATAACGCAAAACATCTTTGCGAGTTAACGCAAAACTTTGCGAGAGAACGCAAAACATCTTTGCGAGGGAACGCAAAACATCTTTGCGAGAAAACGCAAAAACTTAGAAATATATATTTTCCTCCCACCCATTTTTTTCTTTCACCCATTATTTTTTTTTCACCCAGCCAATTTTTTTCTCCTCCACTACGTCCCTTCCGGGGTTCCATAGCATAGCAACTAGAGAGGATGCAAAATGATTTTAACTTAACATAAGCAGGGTTTTAGGAAAAAAATAGTCATTTAAAAAAAAATTCAGAGGAGAAAACAATTTTTAAAACAAATATTAAAAACTACAGTATAGAGCCATGAAGTCATTTTGCTGACTATTGTAGTCTCTAGTTTGTAGAGATTATTTGGAAATCTGAGCACAGTTGAAGAAAACATTAATATATTTTCTAAAACTATAGAAGCAACTAGTAAAAAAGAAAAAGTGTTGGAATAGTTTTCATTCAAAGTGGGTGTTTCCAAATTTGGACACCATCTCTTCATTCTATTTATGTGGCAATTGCTTTGATAATTAAAAGTTATTTTTACATACAAAGTCATTTCCTTTGTGTTCACAGTGGGCGATCTGTCCAATGAGCTCGTGAGGCATTTCCTGATCGAGTGCACACCGAAAGGAGTGCGGTTAAAAGGCTGTCCTAATGAACCCTATTTTGGTAAGTGACTGTTATTGTCTGTATGCATTTTCATGAGGATGAAAGTCAAATCCGCTTTATTTGAATGGTCCACATCGTCCTCTAGTGGCTGTGATCAGGAACATCATGCTCGTTTGTTTCCCTTCTGAGAGATTTTGTATTAGTTACTGAAATGAATAGTTTTATTCAGCAAAGATGTAATGAGTTGATTAAAAGTCACTGAAAAGACATTTAGGATGACACTTCTATTCTATTTCTAAACAAAAGCTATTCTCTCGAAATTAGTTTTCAAGATTTTTTTTTAATTCGCCTTCACCAACAGTACAGTTTCAACAGTTATTATAATGATAAAATATGTGTTTAGCAAATGCTCGCATTATAATGATTTCTGATGGATCGTGTGATATTAAATACTAAAGTAAAGATCCTGGAAATTCAGCCTTTTCATCACAGAAATACAACTACATTTAAATAGAAAAATTACTTAATTCTGTACAATTATATAGAAATGTAATTTTTTTTTCCTGTATTAATGATACTAATGATACATATACATGGGTGAACATGGGAAACTTCTTTCAAAACCATTAAACGTCTTACTGTATTTAAACTTTTGATCAGTCATTTAAATCTTTTTGAATTGCCAAATTCCAACAACCATGTTTTGCTGTTGTTTGGAAAATATTGTTGGCACTTTTAACAGACCTATCGTGTTTCCTGCCTGCACAGGAAGTCTGACAGCATTGGTGTGTCAGCATTCAATCACACCTTTGGCTTTACCCTGCAGACTCATCATCCCAAGCAGAGGTATGTAATGATATCACTGCATGCGTTTGTGTCTGCTTGTGTGTTTCCTGCTTCTAGTTAAAGGCATGTTGTTTTTGTAATCTCAGATAATATCATAATTGTTGTTTGAACAATATCTACACTGAAATTAATTATGAATTAATTAATTAATTATGAAATTAAGTCTTGAGATAAAAAGCATTCACTGCATGATGAAGAATCCAGGTTTACTGACCATAGAATTCAAGTTCTGCAAACAGAAATATCCTCATGTTACTTAAATAATATTTTATATTCTTAAAGATATGGATATTCTTAAGATATATGAGATATAGTTAATTTTGTCATACAATAATTATATTTTCCTATATATTTTACACAAAGATTCAGTTATCAAGAGGTTAATATTGTCTATTTTGTCAGTTTGCCATTGAAAATAGTTTCAAACAAGGTCAAAGCAGAACATTTGTGTATTTATTTATTAGCAAAACGTCAGATTTGTTTTTGAACAAATAGTTTAAGAAAATGATTTGATGATTCATTCATAAAAACAGCCACTTGCTTTTTCAATGAAATTGTATGTTTTTAATGAATCATGAAAATTATAGATTCAACGAATCACTTATTAAAGGATGAATTCACCCAAAATGAAAACTCTGTTATTAATTTCTCACCCTCATGACTTTATAACCCCTTGAGACCTTCGTTTATGTTCAGATCACACATTAAAATATTTTAGATGAAATCAGGGAGCTCTCTCGTCCTCCATCATCATCATCATCATCATCACTATCATCAGTTCAGAAAAGGAAACAAGAACATTGTCAAATTATTTCATGCTCAAATGTATTCACATGATGATTAAAGAAAACTTTTTGAGGCAAACTAAACCAGTAAAAGCACCTTTGTTTGCTTACGTATTCTGCATCACTTCAGGGTGTTCATTTACTACAGACAATATGATGCTTGCGTTTTGCCACCCTGATCCCATGAGGAAATATAACTATTGCACATTTTGTCAGTTTAGTGACTAATTCGTATGAATTAATGCTAATTCAATAGTTCAAAAATTACCTGACTTGATGCAGGAGAGCGGATATAGGCAAGCAAAGTTGCTTTTTCTTTTGTTTGCTTCACAGAAGTGTTCTCTTCATATGATTACAATTGAACCACTAAAGTCACATGGAATGTTTTGAAAATGTTTTTTCTGAACTTTAAAGTCTTAGGACCATTGCTCAGTGGAGGATGAGGGAGCTCTCTGATTTAATCTAAAATATGCTAATTTGTGTACCAAAGATGAACGAAGGTCTTAGGGGTTTGGAATGACATGAAGGTGAGTAATTGATAACAACTTTATATTTGGGGTGAACTAAGTCATTAAGACAGGGCGCGCGGATAAATCGCGCTATTCGCGCGTAAATATTCGCGTGAACATTGAGGTTACTCACTTCATTCGCGCGTCAAACCCCGCTTCATTCGCGCGTTAAACCCCGCTTCATTCGCGTGTCAAATTCACTTCAGAACAGACGCAAATTCGCTTGATGGGCAGAGCTTCTGTCTGCCCCGTGACTCTAGCTTCATAGCTAAAGGGCTAACATGGATTTTAGGAAGAAAATAACAGTGTTTATGTGCTTTATGAAGGATGATAAACAGCGTTGATACGTTTAGACCCGTGTCTGAGTCCACTACATCCTTTCAGAGGTGCATCCAGCTTTTTAAGCTCATAGACTCCTAGAAACTGAACCTGGCTGATGGAGGTTTTCAGCGGTGGTTCTGACTGAGCCCAGCCCAGTTTGATGAACTTCTTGTCGGTGTCTGCTGGGGGATTTTCCCTAAGACACCGACAACAGGCGATACATCACAATCACGCCCCCACAAGAGCAAGCTCCTGATTGGTTAACGCGGCGCGAATGTCCGCTGAAGTTCAGATTTTCGAACGCGAGTGATTCGTGCGAAATGCGCATTAAGCTCGTCAAACGCGCAAAACGCTCAATTCGCGCTGCGCCATTCGCACGTATCGCACCGCAGGATGTCTATTCGTGCGTTTGCATTGACTTAACATGTAAATCACTCGCGCTTGACGCGTGTGCCGCGTCTGGTGTGAACGCAGCATTACAGACCTTAACCAGCCAAGATTTAAGGAAACTCTTATTTTTTTAGTATATCAGTAATACCGAAACAAAGCAAAAAAGTTAAGTGTGCGCTTGTTAAGTGTGACGTCATGCATAAGAGCTTCTGTGTCCAATCGCTCTATCAATTAAAATGGGGAGACTCAACAAATGGTAACTATAAACATTTACACAGTGGTGTAATACTTTGAACACTCATGATCGCATAATATATATATCCATGTCTAATATCTGATGGCCAGTAAGTTATAATATAATTGTTATAATAAATGTGTCTGTGATGCAGCAAGTCCAAAGACGCTTGTGTACACCAATATTGTATCTAAAACTCACTTTAATGTGAGATATGACTAAAAAGTGGTCATAAATGAATATTTTCCCAATTCCAAAGAAATGAGAAGCAGCTTGGACCAGGACACAGTTCTCTATACGTCACCATTAACAAAGGGATAGATCAAATAGAGACTCAGTGATCCTGTACTAACTGAAGTCTTTCTTTTCAGACCCTCTCGAGGAGTTCAACGAGTCTCCAACACAGACGTCCACAAACTCTGCTGCAGAGCTACTGAAGCAGGGAGCAGGTACCTGAAAATCGGTGTTGAACTTTGCTAATGGACAGGAGTGATCCATGTGTTAACGTATCCATGTGTGTGTGTGGTGTCCAGCATGTAACGTGTGGTTCCTGGGCAGTGTGGATCTGGAGTCTCTGACAGGAGTTCAAGGGGTTCAGAAGGCCACCACGGTCACCTTCAATAAGGATCCTCCACCAACATCCACAGTCGTCCACTTTAAAGTGTCTGCACAGGGAATCACCCTCACAGACAACCAGCGGAAGTGAGTCTCTCTTCTTGTAGTTTAGCTTTTATATTTTATACAAAGTACTAACGTATTGTCAAGTATATACAGTTTTTTGTTTGTTTTTATGAAGTATTAAAATATGGTCAGGTATATACAGTTTGTTTGTTTGTTTTTCAGGATTACTTAGTGATATAATAGTATAAAAAAAGTAAAAAAAAGTAGTTTAACCTTTTGTAAACTCTTTAAAATCACTTTTGATCAATGAAGGCTGCATTTACACTGCATGGTTCAAGTGACTCATTTAAAAGTGACCCCTTTTTTTCTCCCGTGTGGCACAGATCAGATATGGCTTATGTACGTGTAAGCAGAAAAAAAATCACATGATTTCTGATTTACTCAAATTAGATTCAGGCTTCGTTCATATGTGGAAATTTATCCGGTATGAATCAGATCTGTGTTTTCATGTCTGCAGTTTAAGCAGGTAGGTCGGGTTTTTACCTGTCAATGCGAGTCGCTCATCATTAAAAACTAGCGAATGACGTCAGGTCTGTACCGTCAGGAACCGACTTTAGCAGAGTCCCAAACCTTAAATCTCAAACACGAGGACTAAAAAAGCCTTTTTATTGTCATGTAGCACAAGTGTTTACGCATGTTACCGAGAGCGAGAGCGCAATATCCGCCACGTAACCAATATAAAGTAATATAAAACTATTGCATATATAAATGGGCGAAGCAGTGGCGCAGTAGGTAGTGCTGTCGCCTCACAGCAAGAAGGTCGCTGGTTCGAGCCTCAGCTCAGTTGGTGTTTCGTGTGGAGTTTGCATGTTCTCCCTGCGTTCGCGTGGGTTTCCTCCGGGTGCTCCAGTTTCCCCCACAGTCCAAAGACACAGGTACAGGTGAATTGGGTAGGCTAAATTGTCCGTAGTGTTTGAGTGTGTGTGAATGTGTGTGTGGATGTTTCCCAGAGATGGGTTGCAGCTGGAAGGGCATCCGCTGCGTAAAAACTTGCTGGATAAGTTGGCGGTTCATTCCGCTGTGGCGACCTCAGATTATTAAGGGGACTAAGCCGACAGGAAAATGAATGAATGAATAAATGCATATATAAATCATGCCATGGACATTACATTAAGATGCCTACTGGTTTAAAAAGGGCTAGATTAAAAAAAGATGGGCAAATGAGAACTTTTCTGTCATAAAATATAGTAAAATAACTTGTACTTAGAATTTAAATAAAACCTTGCGAATAGATTGAAAGGAGTGTTCTTTTATTATCAGCTGTCAGTCAGCGGCTGCTCTTTTTTTCCTGCTCAATGCACCTTTGCCGTGTGCCCTGTAAATCAGATACAAGTCACTTTTAAAAGATGATGTAAGCCGGTCGTCAAACAAATCTGATACAGTCACAAAATCCCAATTGACCATCAAGATCTGCAGTGTAAATGCAGCCTAAATGGTTTCTTGTCAAATTACAATAATAATAAATGATAAAAAAATGTAATCTGTTTATATTTCTATTCATATATGTATTTATTTATTTATTTATTTTTTACAATGCATTGTTTCCAGATTGTTCTTTAGGAGACACTATGCAGTCTCTACAGTGATATTCTGTGCCCTGGACCCTCAAGACAGGAAGTACGTAACACACACACACACACACACACGCACACACAAATAAATACAGATACCATTGTCTAGACTCTTTTTATTCGCTACAGTTATATAAATTAAAACAAAAATCTTTTGTAAAAAAGAAAAAAAAACGATAATAATAAAATAAAAACAATTGCAGTTTTAACTCTTTACACAGTTTAAATTAAATAGTTAAAAAAAAAAGACATTTCCTCATTATTTACTCACACTTGACTAAGTGACTCAAAACAAGATATTTTGAAGAATGTTGTGGAAAAAACATGGACATCCATAGTAGGAACAAAAAATACTAAGGGAGTCCATGGCTGTTTTTCCCAACATTCCTCAAAACATCTTGTATGTCAGAAGAAAAAAAAAGTAGAGGATGAATAAACAATGTCAGAATTTTCGTTTTTTGGCTGAACTTTCCTTTTAATTATTTTGTGTGTGTTTATGGGATGTTCTGACTTCCTGACCATTTTTATCCCCAGATGGAAGCGAGACGGCTGCACTGCTGCAAAGTAAGCCTTCCTCCATCACCTTCTGAATAAACATGCACCCTTTGCACATATGTACATTTATTTATGATTTTACGTGTGTGTGTGTGTGTGTGTGTGTGTGTGTGTGTGTGTGTGTGTGTGTAACAGGATCTTTGGTTTCATCGCGAGGAAAAGTGGAAGCAGCACAGAGAATGTGTGTCACCTGTTTGCCGAACACGACCCCGAACAGCCCGCCAGCGCCATCGTCAACTTTGTCTCCAAAGTTATGATTGGCTCTCAGAAGAACAAGTAAACCAATGATGTCGAAGAGCAAAACGTATTTAAAGTATTCTACATGCTACTACTTTGACATTGTTATGGATGAAGCTTCATTGATTCTCCTTGGAGTTTTTTGGACGAGATACACAGGGATTGAGATCATGAACAGATTTTGTTGGTGGGTCTTTTTTTATTTAAACTTTTTAACAAGACCCAGAATATCATTTCACTTTTTCCTGTCTGAAAAGGCGTTCAGTTTGAAATTTGAAATGTGGGTTACTGTTGCGTTAACAGGACTCATCCAGTCGGGGGCGCCACATTTCTTTGTGGCTCAATCTGGCACTGACATAAACAGCCCGCTCAAAGCAAAGTGAAGGGACTATGGAGGAATACAGCTCACTGTTATGTTATTTTACCCGCCACAAAGACTTCCTTTGCAGTATTTCAAGGTTCCTTGGTTTCATTGGAAAGAATAAACTGAGGTTTAGCTACATTAATTTCTGCGTTTTGTCTGGGCACATACATCTACAAAACCAAAGAGCATTTCGCATATCAATTTACGATGTTTTTGATTATAAATATCAAGATGTGTATTCAATATTAAGTAATACTTAGCGTTTTTATAGCTCAAAACATTCAGTATGTCGTTTATCTGTGTGTTTGTTTGTAAGCGCTGAGCTAACATTTCCAGTCCGTGATAAGTGTTCTCCTTAAAAAGCATATTTGCTTTGACTTTGTTTATATATTTGGAAATATTTATCATGTAACTTATATTCTGTGTATACTTATCCCTTACTCGTCTATGCAGGACGAGTGTTAAAACGTCTTACGTGATAAATTACCTAATTTGAGAAGGAAAAACATGTCATTACTCATGTTTTTTTTTTTTGTTTTTTTTTTACCGAGCAAACGTTTCAAAGCTTGATCAAAGAGGATTCTAGGTTAAAAGTTTCACTTTGAATTCATCACATAAGTGCACAAGTGCCATTACTTCTCTTACTTTAGGAAGCAAGAACTGTTTTCATTCCGTATGCTTGTCTCGTACTGCCTAATTCTTTGGTTTATTTGTAAATTAATGTTTTATGGATTGTATACATGTGCACAATACAATAAAGTAATTGTGTGGTACTAATTTGAGGCCGTATTTGTCATTTACTCACTGAAAGCATGTCTGTCACAAGCTTCTGTCAACATGCTAGCTGGTTCACTGCACCTTCACTTGTTTTCTTTACTTATTATGGCTTCAGTGTGACAGTTTTAAGACGGCTGTGGTATTAAGTGTTGTTTTATATAGGTGTATGTGAGGGCGGCATGGTGGCTCAGTGGTTAGCACTGTCGCCTCACAGCAAGAAGGTCGCAGGTTCAAGTTTAGGCTGGGCTAATTGGCAGTTCAAAGACATGCACTATAGTTGAATTGAATAAACTAAATTGTCCATAGTGTATGTGTGAATGAGTGTGAATGGGTGTTTCCCTAATAATGGGTTGCAGCTGGAAGGGCATCCGCTGCGTAAAACTCATGCTGAAATAGTTGGAGGTTCATTCCACTGTGGCGAACTCTGAAATAGAGACTAAGCTCAAGGAAAATGCATGAATGAATGTGTATGAATGTTAATATAGGGTCAACTTTGCCTTGAATCGATACAACTTGATGCTGTGTACACCTATTCAAAGCTAATTTTAGCACATAGTTTTTTTAAAGTGTGAAGAGTTTCAAAAAACGTTTGTAAAGTTTAAAGAGTATTAGTGATCTGGTTATTATGTGTAATAATGTGCTGCAGTTTTGTCATTCTCTGCTTTAAATGTTGAAGCTCGTGAAATTAGCTAGATTCTGATTGGCTGTGAACAAGTTTTATTTTTCATTAGCTGGAATAAAGAAGTTGTGTAAAGAAGTGTTCAGATGGTAGGGTCAGAATTTGGCATCAACAACATAAAAGCATGTATTAACATGTATTAGCCTTGTATTAACAGTTTAGGCTGCTACTGGTGGTGTAATGATGTGATTGATATTTTTTTTGGCACACTTGTTTTGAGCATTGAGCATCACATGTATTGTAGCTGACCATGTCAATCCCTTTTATGACCACGGTGTACCCATCTTCTGATGGCTACTTCCAGCAGGTTATCGTGCCATAAAGTGTGAATCATTGAACATGACAATGAGTTCACTGTACTCAAATGGCCTCCACAGTCACCAGATTTTAATCCAATAGAGCACCTTTGGCATGTGGTGGAATGGGAGGTTCGCATCATAGATGTGCAGCCAACAAATCAGCAGCAACTGCGTGATCTTATCATGTCAATATGGACCAAACTCTCTGAGGAATATTTCCAGTACCTTGTTGAATCTATGCCACGAAGGATTAAGGCAGTCCTGAAGGCAAAAGGCGGTCCAACCTGGTAACTAGTAAGGTGTACCTAATAAAGTGGCCGGTGAATGTATGTTGTCATGTCTGCTGGTGGAAGTTCTTGTATGGCATGGTCCATAGTGGATAAAGAAAGCTTGTCACCATACTGTTTGTGTATTTCCAGAACTGTATGTGTAACTTGCCCTACTTCAAGCAGGATTCAAACTGGTATCTTCTGCGTAGGAGGAGTGCTCACTAACAGACTGCTACAGCCTCTATATTCAGTCTTCTGAGGTCAGAGAAGCGTTTACTTGCAGCTCCACTTGTTACACTAACCACACTAACCCTTACTCGCATCTTGTGATGAGTAACTAGTGTTGAGGCCAGTAGAACGAAGTTTACTTGCACATCTTGTACTAGTTAGTCTTCTCTCCAAACCTCACTCGCACCTGGGTCACGGCACCAGTTTAGCATATCTTGTTCTCCTTGCACTTTTGTAAACCCCCAGGATAAGTAACTGGTGCTGAGGCCAGTAGAATAAAGTTTACTTGCACGTCTAGTACTAGTTAGTCTTCTCGCTAAACCTCACTCGCATCTGGGTCACGGCACCAGTTTAACATCCGTCGTTCTTCTTGCACTGAGTTCTGTAAACCCCCAGGATGAGTAACTGGTGCTGAGGCCAGTAGAATAAAGTTTACTTGCACGTCTAGTACTAGTTAGTCTTCTCGCTAAACCTCACTCGCATCCGGGTCACGGCACCAGTTTAACATCCCTTGTTCTACTTGCACTGAGTTTCTGTAAATGCCTAGGATGAGTAACTAGTGCTAAGGCCAGTAGAATGAAGTTTACTTGCACATCTCGTACTAGTTAGACTTCTCCCTAAACCTCAGTCGCATCTGGGTCAGGGCACCAGTTTAACATCCCTTGTTCTACTTCCACTGAGTTCTGTAAACCCCTAGGATGAGTAACTGGTGCTGAGGCAAGTAGAATGAAGTTTACTTGCACGTCTTGTACTAGTTAGTCTTCTCGCTAAATCTCACTCGCATCCGGGTCACGGCACCAGTTTAACATCCCTTGCTCTACTTGCACTGAGTTTCTGTAAATGCCTAGGATGAGTAACTAGTGCTAAGGCCAGTAGAATGAAGTTTACTTGCACATCTCATACTAGTTAGTCTTCTCCCTAATCCTCAGTCACATCCGGGTCACGGCACCAGTTAACACCTCTTGCTCTACTTGCACTTCTGTAAACCTCTTGTAAAAGAATCACCAATCTCGATCCTGGAGGGCCAGTGTTCCTGCAGGGTTTATCTAAAACTTGCCTCAACAAACCTGCCTGGGTGTTTCAAGTATACATAGTAAGACCTTGATTAGCTTGTTCAGGTGTGGTTGATTAGGGTTGGAGCTAAAAACTGCAGGACAACGGCCCGCCAGGAACAAGATTGGTGACCCCTGCTCTAGTATAAATAACTAGTGCTGAGGCCAGTAGAATGAAGTATATTACATCTCGTACTAGTTAGTCTTCCCCCTAAACCTCACTCGCATCCGGGTCACGGCACCAGTTTAACACCTCTTGTTCTACTTGCACTGAGTTTCTGTAAACCCCAAGTATGAGTAACTAGTGTTGAGGCCAGTAGATTGAATTTTACATCTCATACTTATTAGTTTTCCCCCTAAACTTCTCTCTCATCCGGGCCACGGTGCCAATATAACACTTTCATTTCTAAACGAACCACCAAAATGGTATTCAAATAATGTCTCAGGATGTGGGTGCACTAACAAGACAACTGCCCCATGTGTCAGTCACAATTGCATCTCATGAGGTCAGGAAAGTGAAGTGTACACGCACAGCTCCTGCTAGCTGATTTCTGGTACACTCGGTCCTCTAAACTTCAGTCTCATCCGGGTCACGGCAACAACATGAGCACTCCAGTTACATTGTTACAAGCACTACTAAGAGAGGGATTTACACCTTGTCTCTGGCATGCTAGACCAGCATGCTGAGAAGGACACTAAATGCCATAGCTCCATGCGTCAATTGCTAATCTCTTGAGGCCAGGGGAGTGAGGTTTGCTTGCGCTGCTTTTATTAGTTGACCTTGGTTACACTCACCCTTCTAAAACTTACTACCATCCAGATCATGGCACTACTATATCTCTTGTGGTTCGATATGCCCTGCTCTTAGCGGATCTTTGGCATGGGAGGAAGACACTAAGGGTGCTTTCACAACTGTGAATCGATTAATTTGTTCTGAATGCGGGATTCAAATTGTTACATTGTTGCTCTTTGTTTTTGGTGCGGTCCGCTTTTACGCTGCAGTTTCCAAACGGACCGAAAGAGCTAAAACAAGTCATGTGTGAGTAAACTCTCCTCACATTGGTCAGAGTTTCACGATTTATTTTGCAGAGTCCCGCTCAGCTGTCATGGGTTCTTATGACAATGAGCAATAAGACAATAGCTGTTTCTCAATATGCGTTCTTCAGCGATCTTGCGTCCTCGTGTTCTTGTGCAACGTCATCGTCAGCTGCCTAAGTTCAGTTCCAATACTCAAGACTGCAAGTACGGAGGACGCGTAAACTTCCCGGGTGTGATCTTGATATCGAGGATGCAGACTTGAGCACTGAACTCGCTCTGGAAGTCCCAGAAGTCATTGCGACTGGAGGTGGAAAGCGCAGCATTTAATTTAGATTTATTATTAAAGTTCAGAGATATCACTTATTTACCTCAGGAGTTTCCCTAAATGAAACACTGAAAGTAAACGTTAACATGAATATCTTAATAAAGGAATAAATTGTTAACTGAAATTCGTATTAAAATGTGTTTTATTTATATTGTGCAGAGTATATTTATGTTTTTATGCAGAGTATATATTTTGAAGAGGGGGGAAACAATAAATCGTTGTATGAGTGCTGTAATGTTAAAATAATTTCCATTTAAAACGCGTGAAGGTCACGTGACCATCAGGAAGAACGCAGCATCCCATTTCTCAAAGGACGCATTCTCTGCCCTCGTGGTCTCCTGAGTTCGTTCTTCCGAGGACACCTGGCAAGACCGCTCTCCACAAGAACGCAAGTCCGTTCTCTGCGTTCTTGGAATTGAGAAACAGCCACTATAAGCGATGTGAAGGCCAGGGAGGTGACTGATGTGAAGACCGGAGGGTTTGGTGGTGTTTGACAGGGTGCGCGCAACGTGTCTGAAGAGCAAGGATGCAGTGGAGAGGGGTGAGAAGGGTGCACAATGTTTTCGAGGACCGGGAGGGAGACTCCCGGAACTTCCGGTAGACTCGGGATGTCTGGAATGACCTCCAGCCCTGCTCATAATCCTCTCTTCATATAGCTGTATACCAATTACACATCCATAAAACACTTATATAGATGGGCTCGGATCGTATCGCTTTCGCACTACAATCGATCCGCTCCAGAGTTCGTTTCAATCAAGCCGAGACCACCACATTCCGGCGATCTCTGAACCATTGTTTTGGCGCAGATCCGAAAGCAATTGCTGAATTCACATATGCCAAACGAACAGCTCTAACCAGGCAAATGAGACCGGTTCCGAAACAAAAGTGTAGGTGTGAAAGCACCCTAACAAGAACACTAAATACCACAACATGTAGCTTCATTTGCCTCTTGAGACCAGGGGAGTCAGGTTCACCCACCTAACTACAAACATCTAATCTCTATTACATTCACCCCTTAAACTTTACTACCATCGGGGTCACGGCACCAATGTAACCTCTTCAGTTATCCAAGCATGATCCAAACTGCATATATAACATGTTTAGCCAGCATGCTAAGAAAGACTAAAGGTCATAGCCCAATGTGTCATTTGCTAAGACACCTTTTGAGGCCCAGGGAGTGAGGATTAGTTGCATGGCTCTTTCTAGCTTGACTCCATTACACTTACACACTAAATTTAAATTTACCAGTGTAAACCCTCACCTAATTCAGCCCATAGAATGAGTGTTGAGCGCCTATGAAAGAGAGCACTCTGATTCTATGAAAGAGAACCCATTTATTCATTCATTTTCCTTTGGCTTAGTCCCTTGTTTATCAGCGGTCGCCAGCGCGGAATGAACCGACAACTATTCCGGCATTTGTTTTACACAAACCAGTACTGAGAAACACCCATACACTACGGCCAATTTACTTCATCCTATTCCCGTATACTGTAAAGTTTCACGCGTCCTCTGTTCTTGGCGTCTAGAGTATTGGCAGCTGATGATGACGAGAACACGAAGGCACAAGACCGCTGAAGAACGCATATTGAGACACAGCCAAAGTGATTTTTTTGGAGTGAAAGGACAGCAATACACTTTTTTAAATGTCACCTGATTGATTTTAAAGGTCCAGTGAAGTGCTTTGAAATGAGCTTTTTTATTCATGTTTGACAACTGAAGCAGAAAAAGAGGGCGGGACATATATTAGCCACTCCTCCTTTAAAAAACAGCCAACAGCGTTCAGTTTTTTTCACAGCTCTGCAAGTGAGAGTGGTTGAGGTCAAGCGCATCCAATGAAAAGCAAACGATAAGCATATTGAAGGAGGGCGGGTTGTGTCAGATACTACAGAGCATTTGATTGGTCAAGATTTGATGAGAAACTGAAGTATGAGGTGAAGAAAAATGCTGATCAATTTAGGTAGAAGTGACAAATTGAAAGCTTTGGATGTATGTGTGTGTGTGTGTGTATATATATATATATATATATATATATATATATATATATATATATATATATATATATATATATATATATATATATATGTATGTATATATATATATATATATATATATATATATATATATATATATATGTATGTATGTATATATATATATATACATATATATTTATATATATATATTTATATATATATATATATATATATTTATATATATATATATATATATATATATATATATATATATATATATATATATATATATATATATATATATATATATATATATATATTATGTTTATCTCTTTTAAATGTGTATTTTGTCTCTGTTTTGGAGCACACAAGCTTTAGGATATAATTAAAGCTAGCATACTGATACTGACAACTTCAATCCCTGCCACAGAACAGGACACGTGATTTGCGGAGTCATTGCAAAGTAAGTTTAAAGCTAAGTGAAATATTTTTGTTTGCCGGTTTTTAATTGTTCATAGTGTATGAGTGTGTGTGAATGAGTGTGTGTATGGGTGTTTCCCAGTAATGAATTGCAGCTGGGTATCCGCTGCATAAAACATATGCTGGATAAGTTGGCGGTTCATTCCGCTATGGTGACCCCTGATTAATAAAGGGACTAATGAATGAATGAATGAATAAGGCTTGTGACTGTAATGTTTCAAGCGAATTTAAACAATTTGGGCTTAAGAATTGAAAGTTTGTAGCTTCAACAAAGATTGTTTTACATTATTTATGCAAAGAAGACTATACAGTGTTAATATACAACTGGTTATTAGATTTAATGTGTCTTAATACTTATATAGGTCTCCACTGTGTAAAACAGTAAAAAACCATAGTAGTTGGTGGTTCATTCTGCTGTGGCGACCCCTGACAAACCAGTAAACCGAATGAATGAAATACTCATAAATCTATAAAGCAGGTTATTTAAAGTTGATCTTTGTTCTATTGTGTTACGCTTGTAGTTAGTTAATTTTTTTGCTGATTCACTCTACCTAATCTTCTCGATTAATCTCAAATAATGAGCACTTTCCAAATAGTGTCATTTAAATCATCTAATAAAATGATATTCATGTGACAGCATATATTGTAGAAAACTAAATATTGCAATGTCATTCTTTACAGATATCATGCAGAACAAATGCCTATATCAGGGGTGGCTAACCCTGTTTCTGGAGAGCCACCTTCCTGCAGATTTCAGCTGCAACCCATATCAAACACACCTGCCTGTAATTATCATGTGGTGTTCAGGTCCTAATTAATTGGTTCAGGTGTGTTTGATATGGGTAGCACCTGAAATCTACAGGAATGTGGCTCTCCAGGAACAGGGTTGGCCACCCCTGACTTAGATTTTACCAGATGAGTTACAACTCACATTGAAACAGTTCAAAACTGCATTTCAAGGCACTTCTCTCAGCTGGTATTAGGCATGGGATGATAACCAGTTTCAAGGTTTACCGCAGTTTCAAAAAGTCAAGGTTTTAGAACAGTCAACATTTGATGCTATATTGTTCGTATGGTACAGTGCATCCTGAAAGTATTCATCGCGCTTCACTTTTCCCACATTTTGTTTTTATGTTACAGCCTTATTCCAAATTGGATTAAATTAATTTATTTCCTCAAAATTCTACACACAATACCCCATAATGACAATGTGAAAAAAGAGTTTTTGAAATTGATGCAAATTTATTAAAAATAAAAAACCTGAAAAATCACATGTGCATTTGCCATGAAGCTCTATATTATGCTCAAGTACATTCTGTTTCACTGATCATTCTTGAGATGTTTCAGCAGCTTCGTTGGATTTCACTAGCGGTAAATTCAGTTGGTTGGACATGATTTGAAAAGGCATACACCTGTCTACATAAGGTCCCAGGGTTGACAGTGCATGTCAAAGCATAAACCAAGCATGAAGACAAAAGAAACGTCTGTAGACCTCTAAGACAGGATTGTCTCGAGGCACACGACTGGGGAAGGTTACAGGAAAATTTCTGCTGCTCTGAAAGCTCCAATGAGCACAGTGACCTCTATCAACTGTAAGTGGAATATATTTGGAACCACCAAGGCTCTTCCTAGAGCTGGCCGGCCATCTAAGCTGAGAGATTGTGGGAGAAGGGCCTTAATCAAGGCGGTGATCAATAACCCGATGGTCACTCTGTCTGAGCTCCAGCGTTCTTCTGTGGAGAGAGAAGAACCTTACAGAGAGACAACCATCTGTGCAGCAGTCCACCAATCAGGCCTGTATGGTAGAGTGGCCAGACGGAAGCCACTCCCCGCCTGAAATTTGCCAAAAGTCACCTGAAGGTCTCTGAGACCATAAGAAACAAAATTCTCGGGTCTGATGAGAATAAAATTGAACTCTTTGGAGTGAATGTCAGGCGTTAGCCTACGTTTAGAGAAAACCAGGCACACCTCATCACCAGGATAATACCATCCCTACAGTGAAGCATGGTGGTGGCAGCATCATGCTGTGGGGATGTTTTTCAGCAGCAGGAACTGGAAGACTAGTCAGGATAGAAGGTAAGATGAATGCAGCAATGTACAGAGACATCCTGAATGAAAACTCACTTCACAGTACTCTTGACCTTAGACTGGGGCGACGATCTTCCAGCAGGACAATGACCCAAAGCACACCTCCAAAATATCAATGGAATGGCTTCATAACAACTCGGTGAATGTTCTAGAGTGGCTCAGCCACAGCCCAGACCTAAACCCTATAGAACATCTCTGGAGGAATCTGAAAATGGCTTTGCATTGTTGCCTCCCATTCAACCTTTTAGAGCTTGAGAGGTACAGCAAAGATGAATGGGCAAAAATTCCCAGTTGTGCCAAGCTTGTGCCATCATATTCAAAAGGACTTGAGGCTGTAATTGCTGCCAAAGGTGCATCAGCAGAATATTGAGCAAAGGCTGTGAACACTGATGTACATTTGATTTGACACGTTTTTTATTTTGAATAAATTTCCAACAATTTCAAAACTCTTTTCACATTGTCATTATGGGGTATTGTGTGTAGAATTATGAGGAAATAAATTAATTTAATCCACTTTTTCCAAAAAAAAAAAAAGTGGGAAAAGTTGTATGCATGTATGTAAGTTCTGTAACTATTTTATTTAGTTTATTAGGGCAACAATTAGAGCTGTGAACCTACACTAGTCTTACGGTTCGGTTCGGTTACGATTATCATACCTTCGATTTGGTTCAATTCGATATTTCGGTGCATCACGGTGCATTGACGATGCTTTTATATTTTCTTCACAGCAGCAGCTCTTGTATTAAAATGTATGAATATATTTATATTTATATAGGCTATTATTTGTAATACAATTGTGTCATTTAATACAAACAGTCAGATATATAAACTGTAACTTAAAAAAAACGAGCATTTAGCAAATAATATAAACAAATATAAATATCCAGCTCAATTTCTGAATCTTGTCTAGTTCTCTCACACCCCTTTGATTGGTTACACCCTCAACAAAAACGGTTGCGATTGGCTCTTGCGCGGCAGCAGGCGGCAGCGGCGATCTCACAGCTGATCTGTTATAGACACGGTGGAGAAAACTCTGCAGACACGCGCTCGTTTCTGTATCCAAAAGTAACACTGTAAAACAGCAGAGAGGAGAAGAAAAGCCACGCCAGCAGGTCAAATGGGCCACTGTGTGTGTGAGAAAGAGAGAGAGAGAAAGAGCGAGAAAGAGCGAGAGCGAGCAAGCGAGCGAGAGAGAGAGAGAAATGGAGTAGGCTACTTTCATTCTCAAACACACACAGTGAAATTGTGCACAGTTCATGAGTATTAAGTAGTTAGAGCGTTGTAAATACTCGCGATCGTCTCCCTCGCGACAGATCGCATATGAGGTAAATGACGTCAGTAATAACCGGTTATGATTATTACTGAACCTATACCGAATTGTCCGCGTCTGCATCGTGGTGCATCGAAGAAACGATTAATTTTGACACCCCTAGCAACAATATTACCCAGACATTTAGGAAGGACTTATTTCAGAGCAGTGATCAGAATACTGTGATACCGTGAAATCTTGATTTTTTTTATCATATCGTCACAATCTTACACAGGCCATTTCTAGCTGGTATGGACCAAGAGTGCCGCAAGCCTGCGTTTGAGTGAAGGTCTCGGCCGTTAGATCGCCCCCTGGGGGCTGGCTGCAGTACAAGTCATAAAGCCCGCCTCCTCTGTGTTAATGAAGGAGACTTGAGCCCAAATAAAAAAATTTATTACACTTGCAATAAAATGTCCCGAAAGATGGTTCTGGTCGATTAAGGCACTGATTGTTGTGCTGAAATAGGTGCAGATCTTCATTTTTGTAAACAGTTTGTTTTTAGCAGTAATTTAATGCTGGGCGTGTCATCCTGATTGACAGTTGTGATTGACAGTTTCTTAAAGCAGCGCGTCTGAGCTTCGGCAGAAGACTGAAGTGTTTTTATTCGACTTCTGTGGTATTTTACCATGACAAAATGAGTTCAGCAGTAAACTACAGTTTCTGACATACATGATCCTGGTGGAACACTGTTTATTCGCTAAGGTCAGGACTTTTTTCGGGCTTTATTAGTTTGCTTATACACGTACGCCTAGCCACCCAGATAGCAAAATACACTCGGGCCAGTTCCAGCTAGATTCTCGCCTGCCGGAGACTTACCCCTCAGAGCTCAGACTGACTACCTCTGCTGGACCTACTCCGGATGCCTGGACTCACAGCCCGATTCCAGCCCGAGTCAATCGAGCCAGATGCGGCGGCCGAGCGAGCCGGCGCTGCCGCATGCGAGCCGGAATCAGCCCGCGACGCCGCGAGTAGGTTATGCGCTGCGGCCCGGAGCTGGCGCGATTGAATATATAAAACCCTCATATTTGTTAACGTTATTACATCCATTTGTGTTTATATGACAGCAAACGCATGCTGAGAAGTTCGGGGGGCGTGGTTGATTTTACATAAAGCGTTTGGTTAGAAGCTCGACTCCGCTCATTTTCGCGGCTCCTCCTCTGGCTCCATCAGACAATCCTTCTGCGCATGTCGAGGCTCCAATTTCAGCAGTCTTTTGCGACAGTTTGTGCCCGTCAAGCAGGCGTTTTGACCAGAGGCGTTCAAAGGGAAAAGGGGCTGTCGCGTCGTCCATATTTTTTACAGTCATTGGTATGGACACTGAGTAAGCCATTTAACAAGAGGAGCATTAAAATCAACTCAAATGAATTGATTCAGCATAATTCGGTAGACTGCAGGTGGCATGAGCTCACCATGCTCTCTGGTGAGAAAGAGCAGGCAGTATAATGGTTTGCTTATTCAGAGGTTTGGACGGATAAAAAAAAAAAGATAGTGTCTCACTTGTTCAGATGTGATTACTGATTAAACAAACTGCCCCTTTATGCAGGCTCCGAGCGAGAGGGTGGAGGTGGAAACGAAACAAGCAAGAACGAGACACAAAGAAAGCGGGAAACAGAACAAATCTTCTGAGTCAGCGAAGTTGAGTTGTTCAGTTGGACCAGCGCCACCTTCTGGCCCAAAGACAAGCTCGGTGAGTGTGTTTTCTTACTTTTCTGTTTCTTTAACCTTCTCGCCATGGGCTGCAGTCTGATTGAGAGGAATGCCAGTCATGCAAGGCTCCAGACACACACACAATTCATCTCAACACCCCGCAGGTCTCCACATGTTTGCATAAACACACGCATTGGAAAGGAGTCACAGTCGGGAGAGTTTGATTAAGCGCTGTGAGTGTGTTACACATATATAACACAAAAGACCTGTGTGTGTGTGTGTGTGTACGTCTGGGGCGCTGTGTGTGTCAGCCATTCCTCTTCGTCAGACTCACGGTCACCACTGTGTGAGCTCTGTGTATTTTTGTGTATGTTTAGTTTTGCATGTTTTCGCTCGCCGTTGAGTTCCCGCATTACACCGCGAGCTTGAGCGTTTACCATAAAGGCACATTGTGAGAGGTGGTGGAGTCATAAGTGCGGCCCTCGGGTGCTGTTTTCGCTATGGGTGCAGACTTTGACCCTGAGCTTAATTATTCGTGGGTTGGGGGGTGGAAGAGGTCACTGAAAATTTGTATCTGAATGAAATGTGATAGACTGGGATACGTGCAGGACGTGGTTGGGTGCAGGGTTATTACAGATAACTACATTTAAATCATAAAAACATGTTGGGTTTTATTGCAATGAAATAAACTTTAAAGGCACTATAATTAAATATATGTTTTATTTTATAGTAGATAGATGCCAAAGAAATTTTTTGAATATACATTTGATGACACCTTGACGTCAAATTCATCTTTAATATAGATATATTTAACAGATATATTTAAAAGTTGACTAAAAATGACTAAAACTTCAAAAATAATATTGTTATACTGTATATTATAACTAAACTAACTGGCCACTTTATTAGGTACACCTTACTTGTGCTGGGTTGGACCCCCTTTTGCCTCCAGAACTGCCTTAAACCTTCGTAGCATAGATTCAACAAGGTACTGGAAATATTCCTCAGTGATTTTGGTCCATTTTAACATGACAGCATCACACAGTTGCTGCAGATTTGTCGGCTGCACGTCCATGATGCGAATCTCCCGTTCCACCACATCCCAAAGATGTTTCATTGAATTGAGATCTTATGACTGTGCAGGCCATTTGAATACAGGGAATCTATTGTCATGTTAATGAAACCAGTCTGAGATGATTTGCGCCGTACAACATGGTGCGTTATTCTGCTGGAAGTAACCATCAGAAGATGGTACACTGTGGTCATAAAGGGATGGACGTGGTCAGCAGCAATACTCAGGTAGGCTGTGGCATTGGCACGATGCTCATTTAGTACTAATAAGGCCAAAGCTTGCCCAAAAAATATCCCCGACACCATTAGACCACCACCATCACCAGCCTGAATTGTTGATACAAGGCTGGATGGATCCATGCTTTAATGTTGTTAATGCCGAATTCTGACCCTACCATCAAAACCGAGACTCATCAGACCAGGCAATGTTTTTCCAATCTTCAATTCTCTAGTTTTGGTTGAGCCTGAATTGTAGCCTCAGTTTCCTGTTCTTGGCTGACAGGAGTGGCTCCTGGTGTGATCTTCTGCTACTGTTGCCCATCTGCCTCAAGGTTGGACGTTCAGAAATGCTCTTCTGCAGACCTCTGCAGAGTTGGAACGAGTGCTTATTTGAGTTACTGTTGCCTTTCTATCAGCTTGAACCGCCATTCTCATCTGACCTCTGGCATCAACAAGGCATTTGGGCCAACACTGCCGCTCACTGGATATTTTCTCTTATTCGGACCATTCTCTGCAAACCCTATGTAGGGCAGCACGATTAATCAAGAAAAGATCACGATCTCGATTTGACCCTACACACGATCTTAATTCAGCTTTTCTACGATTCAGCCAATTCTATTTTCAAGGTCAGGAGAGAAGGGTAAAGGTGGACGCACAAGTCTTCACAGCAACATGGACACCTTCAAATGGCGTTAAAAGTGTCACATACTACATTTATCAGGTATAATTCACCCAGAAATGTTATTTCTGTCTTAGGGCCTACTCACTCTTTGCCATCAGTACTGTGCCCAGGCCCGTTTCCCAGATCGTTTGATAAGTGTAAGTGCGCAGAATCGGACTCAAGTGTGCCTGAGCGCGGTTCACTTGGGCTTTGGCGCAGTACGCTTGTGTGTGAGTGAAAAACGCGCCAAAGCCCGAAACTGAAAGCGAGACGTGACTTTTAAGGGACTGTTTCATATGGATTTATTAATCATTCTTACTGTTGTTCAGTGAACGCAAACTGCCGTAGTTTATTAAAGACGCAAACCCCTCTCAGCACGACAGCTGAGCGCCTTCAGCAGACCTCCTCATTCCTGCAGCACGAGAGCTTTATGATTGTTTATGAGCGCCAAAAGTGGTGGATCTGTTCGGCAAAATACCTGACTGCATGTCACCACATCCCTAAGGACTGTTTGGCGAAATATTTGACGGCATATCAAACGACTGCTGAGTGAGAGAGCAGTTCTCACTGAACAGCGCAGGAGCGATGACATAAGCGTGCCGAAGCCAGGTTGTGGTGTGAGCGCGGGCCGTCGGGGGAAATGGGAGGGGGGACAAGCGTGCTTTGGCCCGGTTCGAGGCAACTGTACCTAGTGTGAGTACGGCCTTAATGTAATGTATTCGCGGCTGCAAAATCACATGAAGATTCGGACATGTCCTTAATGCTTTTGCTGCTCTTTAGACTTTAAACCTAGATCGTTAAAATTGAGACCTAAGACCTTTCTGACAATATACAAAATTGGGTTGGTGTTTCCAACTGAATATTGAGTAGGAGGTGGAGTTTTATGCTTGTCCTCCTCATTTCACTAGTGGTCCAACTAGTGGTCGTAGGTTTGTGGCTAAACATATTTCGCCCAAGCTATCAAACTGACATCATCAGAGATGACTGCCATTGGAGAGGATTACTGGCTCACATTAAGACTAATAATGTTCACTTAAAAATCAACATTTATAAATTATGATTTTATAAGGACTTTAATAATGTTTTCATATAAACGATTTTTTTTTGTTTGTTTTTTTTACAACAGAGGATTGTAAATAATTTTTGTTTGTAAAGTCAATTACTTGAACACTTGGATTAAACATCAGTTATGTAGATTTAAAAACATCAGTAATGTGTACACTTTTATAATATAGTGGCTCCAGTGTCAAACAGATCCATTATTCAATATTTCCAGCAGCACCACACGTGAGCTTCATCACAATCATATGTGTGCATCCGCAAACAAGCAAAAAGCCAAGACCTTGTTGCCTGCCTCCTCCTTCCTCCTCTGTGTGTATGTGTGTTGTGTGTGTGTGTTTGTGTGTTAGTGAAACAGATCTGCACTGGTGAGGGGGCTGAAGGATGACCTCATCAGGAAAGGAAACTTTCCCACAGTCTCTACACAAAGCCTGCTGTCAAAAGGTGAACAGAAAGAGAAAGAGAAGAAATTTAACACACTGGATAAAAAAGGCTTAATCTCAATATACAACCTCCTTCTCTCGCTCTAAAAAGAAAAAGACATTTAGGCTCAAATATAAAATAGTGGATCTCAAATTTGTTCTAGATAAGTCGAGGCCGAGGTGCCGTTTTGTCTTTGCCTGAATGACAATGGGGGCACAAATATTGTTGTCACTATCGATGGTTAATATGTCACGTGTCTTACTTCAATTCTCTTGGTGCATTTCATTCCATGCTAGCCGGAACACATACATGTGTCTGGTCCTTGAGCTTCGAGTTTTATATATACACTTTCAGAAATAAAGATACACTAGCTGTCAATGGGGCAAAATATACATATTTGTATCCAAAGAGTCCACAAGGGTACCTCAAAGGTGCATATTAGTGTCCAGATGTACCTAAAAAGTACCTTTGAGGTACCACTGTGGACCCTTCAGGTACTTCAAGAGTTCACACTTAGCTGATGATTTATAAAAGCTTGTTTGGCATGCTGACTTGGGAGAGAGTCCCGAGCTCAAGGGATCCTCGAGCCCAGGGCTTCCTCCCGTTGGCAGAGCGAGAGGGGAGCCTGAGCTCGGTGGATCTCAGAACTCTCCGGCTGCGGTAGCTAAGGGATCAAAAGGGGTTAGACAAATGCTTGATTGTTATGCATGTTGAATGTCTTTGGATGGTGGGAGGAAACCAGAGAACCCGGTGAAAACCCACGCGGACATGGGGAAAACATACAAACTCCTTACAGAAACACCCTGTCGGACCAGCGGTTCTTGCTGTGGGGCTCACAGTGCTAACCACTGGGCCGCCGTGCTGCCCGATCAGAGGTAAAGGAGAATAGGGGAGAAAGGCAAGCAAGGGCAGTTACCCTAGTAGCAAAGAATTCTGGCCCAGATTTGGCATTAAGCTGGGACAGCAGGCATTCATCCGGCACTGGCATACAGCATGTGGGCCAACCATGGCCTGGGTTTGGCAGAGGTGGCACCATCTATAATGCGGCACACAAGATTTGGGCCAGATGTAAAACGTAGTATTTGGCCCAGATTTAAAAAATTGATTGTGGGCCACGTGAGTTTGGCCAGTCTTGACCCACATTTAAAATACATTAAAATAATTTTTGATTAAATAAATCAATTCTACCAATCAGGTCACTGAGAAAAAACAAGGCCCATAGTGTGCCTAAAGTGCAATGCTTCATGGGTTTATCAATTTCATTGCAATCGTGACACACCAACCTTACTGGCCCAGTTCAGGCCCAGTTATGAGTTATTAACTTGGCTGAGACTTGGCCCAGATATGGTCTGTGTTTGGCCTTTGTCTAGAAGCCAGATTTGGTCCAGTCATGTAACGTAATTTACTGCGGCATGTGGGCCAAGCAAAACCTGATTGTGTGGGCCAGAGCTGGGCCAGAGAAATTTTGCTATGTGGGTATGTACTCAGATGATACAACATTACATTTACCAGCGGCATCGATAGAACAAATATCTGCTGATTTAGATGAGGAGTTACAATTAGTGGTAAAGTGGGTGCAGAATAATAAGATGGTTTTAAATTTGACAAAAACCAAAAGTATTGTGTTTGGATCAAACTTTCTATTTAAATGTAAACCACAGTTAAATTTGTCTGTTATGAGTGTGCCTATTAAACAGGTCGAGGAAATTAAAGGGTCACGAAACACCAAAACACATTTTTTGAGCTGTTGACAGTCGTATATGTGTCCCACACTGCTAAAAACACTATTAGGACACCTATATTTCACTAAAAAGTGTAAATTGGTTGTTTTTGCGTTATTTTAAGCAAATTCGTACTTCCGGTTTGAAACGAATTTTTGAAGCTGCGTCACGGTCATGACATAATAGCGTTGTATTCCAGCGTGCAGACTGGGCGCCTGTGCCAGAGTGTGTCTTATTACGTCTTACAGTGTGATGCATTAATGCATGAGTAAAGCTTGGTTCAAACCAATCAGTGCGCTCTATTGTGCAACTTCATTAATATTCATTGCTGTCAGAGTGAAAACGACAGACGCCACGTTGTGTTGGCAAAACAAGCGTGAAGTGTTGCTTTTATAGTTTGCTGCAGTTAAGTTTCGTTTTCTTTTTCTCTCTGTGAGAGCTCAGAGTCACGTGTGGATTAACAGTGTACGCGACGCTCGACAACAATAACTTACGTGTCTTAGGAGGATTATTGTTTACCTGAGAGCTGTTCTCATCTGCAAACGCTGAGATCTGGATTCGCTTGTAGTCTCCTCTAAATAAAGACGCGGCTCTAGTTGCTGTGGATTGTCCTGTCTCTACAGATTTGGTAAATGAGCGACCAGTGCTCTTTGTTTATTCAGTTCGTATTTTATTCGTATCAAACAAACTATTGCACCAGTGTAAACAAGTTAGCACTAACAGTTACAACCAAACTTTAATTTCGTGTTGGATTTTGTGACCGGAATAACACACGCGGCTTTCTGACACTACCTGCCGTGTGCATCTAAGTTTCCGGGAAATGCTGAGTTTTTTTTTTCTCTCATTCGCCGTGCGGTATCAAACATTGCATGAAAATACACGCTTAGAGCAGTTCCTCGAATCAAATATCTCGTTTGTCGGGAGGGACATGAATGAATTCCCTGAATGAAAGAGCCAAACTGCAGTTAAAGTCCACCATTTAATAATTTGGCAAATAATTCGACAACAGATGTCCATGTAAACACAGTCACATTGTCTGCTGTGGTTGTGTGTTTTGACTCTGAAATTCAGCGCGCCCAAATAGACACTCCCACACCAAGCCTCCTTTCTTCCTCCGACAAACCCCCTACTAAACAGAGCTGGACACGCCCACTTTTCTGACTTTTTTCAAAGTAGAGGTGTGAAAACACCCTGCTAAAACGAGGGGGTTTCATGGCCCTTTAAGCTTCTTGAAGTTCTTCTTGATAGTAGGTTAAAGTGGTCAAAACAAATCGATAAAATGGTAATAGTTATGGGGAGAGGTTTATCAATTATTAAGAGATGTGTAGAATTTTTACAGCAGTACTGTATTTCTCAAATTGTTCAGGCAATTGTTTTTATCTAGATTAATGTCCAATGGTATGGTCGAGTGCATCAAGTAAAGACTTAGATAAATTACAGTTAGTCCAGAATAGAGCGGCACGACTCAGGGCCTACTCACACTATGCCATCCGTACCGTGCCCAGGCCCGTTTCCCGGATCATTTGAGAAGTGTGAGTGCGCTGAATCGGGCTCAAGCACGGTTCACTTGGCCGGCCCTGGCCCGGTTGGAAGAGGTGTGCCTGAGCGCGGATCACTTGGGCTTTGGCGCGGTACGCTTGTGTGTGAGTGCAAAACGCGCCAAGCCCGGAACTGAAAGCGAGACGTGACTTTTAAGGGGCTGTTTCATATGGATTTATTAATCATTCTTACTGTTCAGTGAACGCAAACTGCCGTAAATTATTAAAGACCCAAACCCCTCACTGCACGACAGCTGCGCGCCTTCAGCAGACCTCCTCATTCCTGCAGCACGCAGGCTTTATGATCGTTTATGAGCGCCAAAAGTGGCGGATCTGTTCGGCGAAATATCTGACTGCGTGTCCCCGCATCCCTAAGGACTGTTTGGCGAAATATTTGACGGCATATCAAACAACTGAAAGGATATAACTAGAGAAATATCCACTGTGCTACTGGGTGAGAGCGTATGGCAAGCCGTTTTAGCATTTAAACCTTGTTCTGACTATCCATAAATATATTTAGAGATATCACTAATTATATTTTGACTAGTCATAATTATAATTCGACTAGTCAGAATGACAATTAGAGATATCTGCAATTACAATTGTACTAGTACAAAATCAGATTGGAGATATCTGCAAATATATTATGACTAGTCATATTCCTCCATTGACTTCCATTGAAAAATATTTGCAGATATCTCTAACTGAGTTTTGACTCGTCAAAAATCCAATTCAAGATATCTACAACTGTAATTCGACTATTAGTAAATTAATTAGAGATATCTTCAAATATATTTGTAAATATCTCTAAATATGACGAATTAAAGACATCTCCAAATGTATTATGACTAGTAAAAACTCAGTTAGAAATATCTCTAATTACAATTGTGACGAGTCAAAACTCAGTTAGAGATATCTGCAAATATTTTTCAATGGAAGTCAATGGAGGAATATGACTAGTCATAATATATTTGCAGATATCTCCAATCTGATTTCGTACTAGTACAATTGCAATTGCAGATATCTCTAATTGTTATTCTGACTAGTCGAATTATAATTATGACTAGTCAAAATATAATTAGAGATATCTCTAAATATATTTATGGAGTCAGAACAAAGATTTAAATGCTAAAAAGGCTTGCCATAGAGAGCGCTTCTGAACAGCGCAGCAGCGATGACGTAAGCGTGCCGAGGCCCGATATGGTGTGAGCGCGGGCTGTTGGGGGAGACGGGAGGGGGGACAAGCGTGCTTTGGCCCGGTTCGAGGCAACTGTACCTAGTGTGAGTACGGCTTCATTTAAAACTGCAACAGAAGAGTTAATATTATGAAAATGCATAAAACTTTAGGTTGGTTATTGGTGAAGGATAGGGTAATTGTTTCTCTGCTGTGTTTTATAAGAAATATTTCTGTGTCAAAAGTTCCAAGTGCATTGTACTGTCAACTTTTGTATACATTTACATTTACATTTAGTCATTTAGCAGATGCTTTTATCCAAAGCGACTTACAAATGAGGACAAGGAAGCAATTTACACAACTAAGAGCAACAATGAATAGGTGCTATAGGCAAGTTTCAGGTCTGTAAAGTCTAAGAAGGGAAGTATTAGTAGTATTAGTATTTTTTTTTTTTTTTTTTGTACAGTTAGTGTGATATTCAGAGAGGCAATTGCAGATTAGGAAGTGAAGTGGAGACTAAATAGTTGGGTTTTTAGTAGTTTCTTGAAAGTAGCGAGTGACTCTGCTGTTCTGATGCAGTTAGGGAGTTCATTCCACCAACTGGGCAGATTGAGCGTGAGCGTTCGCGAAAGTGATTTCTTCCCTCTTTGGGATGGAACCACGAGGCGACGTTCATTCACAGAACGCAAGTTTCTGGAGGGCACATAGATCTGCAGAAGGGAGAGCAGATAAGAAGGAGCAAAGCCAGAAGTCACTTTGTAGGCAAACATCAGAGCTTTGAATTTGATGCGAGCAGCAACTGGCAGCCAGTGCAAACGGATGAGCAGCGGAGTGACATGTGCTCGTTTAGGTTCATTAAAGACCACTCGTGCTGCTGCATTCTGGAGCAGTTGAAGGGGCTTGATAGAGTTCGCTGGAAGCCCAGCTAGTGGAGAGTTGCAGTAATCCAGTTTGGAGAGAACAAGAGCTTGAACAAGGAGTTGAGCTGCATGTTCAGATAAGAAGGGTCGGATCTTTCTGATGTTATAGAGTGCGAATCTGCACGATCGAGCAGTTCTAGAAATGTAGTCAGAGAAGTTTAGTTGGTCATCAATCGTTACTCCAAGGCTTTTCACCATTTTGGATGCAGTAATGGTTGCCCCATCCATCTGGATTAGTATAGTAATGTTAGTCATAATTTTAACACCAGGCATGCATTAAAAGGACATTTTTTGCTTCCCATTTCAAAGACTAATGCAAAGCAATGTACCGTGATGTATAGAGGAATGAAAATATGGAATGAATTGCCATCAGACATTACATGCTTTGTAATAAGTAAAATGAGGTTTAAAAAATCATTTAAAAATATTTCATGGAACAATATTAAGTGGATCGTTAATTTGGATGTTTTGTATGAATTTTGTATTTTAATGTTTTTATTGGTCTTTGTTGTTGTGTTTTAATGTACTTTTGTGTTATGTTCGAGAATAGAATAGCCACTACCTTAGTAGTGGCAAATGGGGATCCTGATAAATAAATAAATAAAAAATAAGGGGGGTTTCTTCCAAACGAAGATAAAATGAACAGAAAACTGTGGTTATTTATAGTAGCTTAGAGCTCATATGATTGGAAGATAGTGATCAGCAAATACGAGACCGGCCGTGATAAATCATAAGCACGTGATCCTCTCGAAATTAGTTTATGAATAAACTTCACAAATTTGTATCTTTTGAAAAGGTTCTGCCCCAGTGACAGCTCCTGTACCTTTATTTCTGAGAGTATACAGTGAGGAAAATAAGTATTGAACATGTCACAATTTTTCTCGGGAAACATATTTCTGAAGGTGCTGTTGACTTGAAATTTTCAGCAGATGTTGGTAACAACCCAATAAATACATATATGAAAGGAAAACCTTCTGATTAGTTTACAACTGAATTTATGTGCAATAAAATGAAATGACAGAGGATATTGAAGGAAGGAAGGTATAAAAAGCCCAGACAGGAGCTGAAAAGCTGATGGCAGCTTAAAGACGACTCTTATGTAGAGATTGAAGTCAATGGCATTGCTCAGGTGTGATTTTTATTCTTAAAGACTTCAATAGGTCAAAATCTTGATGGTTCTGTGGGTTTTGTTTATCCAAACTGCTCAATATTTTGTATTTTCTATTGACTTCCAGTCAGGTGATTGGCTGGGCCATTCTACTGCTAGATTTTCTTTCTTGACGGTGTTTTGGATCATTATCTTGCTGAAATGTTCACTTTGGTTTCATCTTCATCATCCTGCTAATGTAGATGTTGGACTGAAGCAGGTATTATTAATTTACACTGAGGAAAAGCAGGGGGTTGCTGAAGAACTACCGAGAGAATTCAGCTGCTGTTTGGGCTTTCACTGCCTTTCTACACCTCCCTTTCTTCATGTGTTCAATACTTTTCCCTATGTCATTTCTTTTTATTTCAAATAACCTCATTCATAAACTAGTTAGATTTGTTTGTTTTTTTTATATATATGTGTTTCTTTGGTTATCAACATCTGGTGAAAATTTCAAGTCAACAGCACCTTTAGAAAAACATTTTCTGAGAAAAATGGTAACATGTTCAGTACTTATTTCCCCCACTGTATTTATATAGAAATGTTACACACTTCATGTTCAGGTCATTTAGGACCCTGGTATGTAATTAGGTATTAAAAGGTGTCAAAAATTATTAAACTTTATATTGCTGTTATAAAAGCATTTGCAAAATACAGTATATTGAGCCTCGGAATTTAGCTGATTAAAATGTTTTTGCTTCTACTAGCTTATACTGTATCTCCTCCCTTTTTATTTATTTATTTAATTTAATTTTACTTATTTATTTAATATACAGTGTATGTTTTAATTTAGTTTGTTTGCTGTTTTGTTTTGATGTTCTGTATTGTTAATTCTTGAAAAAGCTAAATAAAAATATATAATCGAAAAAAAAAAAGAAAAAAAAACATGAACATGACTGTTAACCATTTTACCTCTGCTGTTATTTTGGGATTTACGCCTGGATTTTGCCTACCCAAATTTAAAAGCTTCCCAAATCCACATGCAGAGGTGTAAATGCAAAAATTTGGTGTCATTTTAAAGAAAACCATTTGAATTTTCATAAAACACTATTAAAAGTGTTTAAAATATCTGTATATGTTGTCTGTGTTATAATAAACACCTAAAAAAATAGGCGCTTATTGTATTTTTTTTTAATAAAACTCAAGTTTGAAAGTGTACCTTTTAGGTTCTGTGCGGTCTAGCTTGCTGTAATTAATTTTGGTGGTTCCTGCACATGTCTGTAATCATAGAAAAAAAGAAAAATGTCTCTATCATAATCTATGCAAAAGTTATTGTATACCAACTGATGAGAGGTGCTATACAAGCCACAGGGACCGATCATTGTTTTCATATTTCACTATTCTTTTGTTTGATCAAACATAATTCACTGTGTTTGGACCACATCAGACATATAAAAGGATTACCTATGCACATCACCTCAAAAACAGAGGAGAAATGGCCCTGAAGCGCACCGCATAAGGTATCTGGATATCTGGGGCTGCTTAGTGATCATAAATGTATTGTTTTCACTTCTGTGCCATGGAAACACTGCAATTCATTCGGCAACTATTTGATATGTGAATATAATTCAGTAAAAAGAATGCTAGAATCGTATGAGCACCAGCAAGAGCTTTCATTTGAGCTATAACTTGTACATGTGTCATTTATGAACCATATGAAAAATATGAAAATGAACCAATGTAAAATACCTAGCTCGGGTATCCAAAATACTGTGTATTTACGTGTAAATAACTTTTGTACAGTAGAATAAAAAACAAAGTGATGCATATGTGCATAAAATTTAGATTCTACACTTTCAAACAAAACCACTTAAGGGGGTCTGATGCAATGCTAGCCCTTTAAATCTTAAAGCGAAAGTCGATGCGGTCACGGACCCTGTATCACAAATTATATCCTTTATATGCTACTTAAGTTTATGCTATTAAACTGATGCTAATAAAATTAAGTAGTTCTGTTTGAGAAGTATAAAAGTGTAAAATGCATGTTGTTTTGATGTTGTTAAGAGATGTAGACACTTGAAGTAAAACATATTAGCCCTCCTGTGAAAATTGTAATACTTTTGAAATATTTCCCAATGAATGATTGACAGAGCAAGACAATTTTCATATACTTCTAAATAAGTCTTGTTTCTTTTAGTTTGGCTGGAATAAAATCAGTTATGATTAAAACAAGTTATTATTGTCAGCACCCTTTAGAAATTTGATATATTTTTTGTACAGAACAAACCATTATTAAACCAATGATTGCCGTCATTAACTTAACTCGTCTAGCTAACCTAATACGCTTATTTCACGCGGCCGCCATTTTAAAGAACCACAGCGAGGCTGCGGTGGGAAGAAACCCGGACGTGTAGAACCAGCACTGTAAACATTGCAGTCACATGCTGTGGACTACAAACCTCCAGCTTTTGCAGAAATTTCAAAATGGAGAAATGGTGTAAACATCACTTTAATATTATGCAGTAAGTTTAATTTAAACAATTAAAAGCAGTTTAGCATCAAACTACATCACAATCTCTGTAAGAGTAATATGCTCAAGTGTCCTCCAGGGCTTCAGTTCATGGCACTAGTTAAACACCGTGGGGACGCTTTCCTGCTTCAGCCTATAACCCCGTCTTCTGTAGCACACCCTTGTGTTGTCTGTAATAGTGTCCCTTTACAGATTTTAAAAAAATGTCTATTTCTTGCTAACATTCAAACATCGCTGAGTGCGTTCATAAACAGCACTGATTTCACCAGCAAATCGCTCGTCTGTGTTTGTACTTGGTGAACAGAGTGAACTAATGACCTTCTCGGCCATTCACAGTCATTTCTGTTGAGCATGTGAACACAATGGCAAATCAGCGCTGTTTAAGAATGCCATCAACAGTGCTTTAAATATTAGTGGGAAATTGACAGGGTTTTTTTTTATTCAGAATCTTGACAAGTCTAATGTAGAAAAAGAATCAGTTCATTAACTCGAGTTTAATAAATGGCATCTAAAACGTGTGTTTGGGAAAGAAAACGTTAGCTAACTAGTGCCATTTTTCTTAACTTAGCTAAAAATGAGCTCTGATATCCCTTTTTTTTAGCATTCATTCAGAACCGACCTTCAGGTCCGACCTTTGGGTGAAATTATCAATTTTTGTCATTTTCTCTTCGCTAAATATAAATATACAGCCAGGTACACAACGTTCGTATGTACTAAAGATTTCGCTTTTAAAAATGGCGGCTGCATGAAATCAGTCTATTAACTACACTCTCAGAAAAAAAAATGGTACAATGTTGTACTAAAGAAGGTACAAATCCTTGTCACTGGGGCAGTACATTTTTATAGGACAGCATTGTACCTTAAGACAAAGAAACAAATTTGTACCATTACAGTTTGTACCTTTAAGCAGTGGTTCTCAAAGTGGGGGTCGGGACCCCCCGAAGGGGTCACGGGACAATGAAGGGGGGGTTGCCTGGTGATTTCCAAAAATCTATTTATTTTTAATAAACCATAAGAATTACCATATTTTATTCATAACCTACTAAAAAAAAATAGTTGTTTATAGTTACTATGTACTACTGTATATATTACTTTAGTAGCTTATAGTTACTATTTCTATTGGATTGCAACCCCTGGGGTAATTACATTACATTAAAGACACAGCAATAGCGTCACAGACATCACAAAAAATTCAACAAAGAATAGACTTGGGTCTATTGGTGTAGTATATCACCTCAGAAGATATTGGGGGTCGTGAGTCACTGGCATTGTTATTTTGGGGGTCGTGGGCTGAAAAGTTTGGGAATCCCTGCCTTTAAGGACATGATTTGTACCATGGGAAACCAAAATATATATTTGTTTTTTTTAAAACCTGCAGATACAACATTGTACCTTCATGAAACGTACAAATCTAATCCATAAATGTACCACTACAACGACAGAATACTTTGTACCTTAATGTCAAAAATGCTTACCAAACATTGATTAAAAATGCCTCACAGCAAGAAGGTCGCTGGGTCGCTGGTTTGAATCTCGTCTCAGTTGGCGTTTCTGTGTGGAGTTTGCATGTTCTCCCTGCCTTCGCGTGGGTGCTCCGGTTTCTCTCACAGTTTAAAGAAATGCGGTACAGGCGAATTGGGTAGGCTATATTGTCAGTAGTGTATGAGTGTGTGTGGATGTTTCTCAGAGATGGGTTGCGGCTGGAAGGGCATCCGCTGGATAAAAAAAACTTGCTGGATAAGTTGGCGGTTCATTCAGTTGTGGCGACCCCGGAATAATAAAGGGACTAAGCCGACAAGAAAATGAATGAATGAGTTTCTTTAAGCATATGCATATAAATTATAATTCTTGTTTTAATATAGAAATTATTCATAAAATCAGCCTTTACAGTCATATTAATTTTCATAGATATTGTAATAAAGGAGTTGTTCAACACTTTTGTACCTTTTATATGGGAACAATTGTGTGCCTTCATTTCAAATGTACCATAAAAGGTACAGAACAGCATCATAAGAGGTCTCTTCTGTACCATGTCAGGTTCCTCAAGAAACATTTTTCGTACCACTCACTGAAAAAAGTGTTGCATGCAGAACTGTTGCAAACAATGTATTTTTGTTGAATTTAAACAAACAAACTTAATTTAATAATGCTCAACTTAATTTGTTTTTGTTTAAATTTAAAACAAATAAATTGTTTACAACCCCTTAATGTAAAAAAGTTGAGTAAATCCAAGAAATCATCTTTGAAATTTTTTTTTTTCAGTGTACCTTTGTTTAACGACAAACGACAAAAAATAAGGTCAAGAATCTTGGTGTGACTCTGGAGTCAGATCTGAGTTTCAACAGTCATGTCAAAGCAGTCAGTAAATCAGCATACTATCATCTCAAAAACATCGCAAGAATCAGATGCTTTGTTTCTAGTGAAGATTTAGAAAAACTTGTTCATGCTTTTATCAGCAGCAGGGTGGATTACTGTAATGGACTCCTCACTGGTCTTCCTAAAAAGACAGTCAGACAGTTACAGCTCATCCAGAACGCTGCGGCCAGAATTCTAACCAGAACCAGGAAATCAGAGCACATCACACCTGTCCTCAGGTCTTTACACTGGCTGCCAGTTACATTCAGAATAGAGTTTAAAGTATTATTACTGGTCTTTAAATCACTAAATGGCCTAGGACCTAAATACATCACAGATATGCTCACTGAATACAAACCTAACAGATCACTCAGATCTTTAGGATCATATAAACTAGAAGTTCCAAGAGTTCAGTCAAAGCAGGGTGAATCAGCTTTCAGCCACTATGCCCCTCGCTGCTGGAATCAGCTTTCAGAAATGATCAGATGTGCTCCAACTTTAGGCACATTCAAATCAAGACTGAAAACACATCTGTTTAGCTGTGCCTTTACTGAATGAGCACTGTGCTACGTCCGACAGATTGCACTATCATGTTTTTCTCTTCTTCTTCATTCTTTTATATCACATTTTACCTGTTTTTATGCTTTGTTTTGTTTTTATTATTTGTTTTTATTTTTATTTTACTTGTTTCTTTTATTCTTGTTTATGTAAAGCACTTTGAATTGCCATTGTGTATGAAATGTGCTATATAAATAAACTTGCCTTGCCTTTGTTTCTGAGAGTGTAGTCAAGCCTTTACATTGCTCTTTAAACTGAATCCTAGCATCTTTTTCGTTTCAAATAGACGTAGTATCTTGTCTAATGGTGATCTGAACAAGAAGAACCAAACTTGCAAAAAATAAATAAATAAAAAAACTATTAAAAATGACATCTCAACTCAAATATTTAGCAGGGAATAAATAGTGCTCAAACTTGTTCCAGAAAAGGTTCTTGAGGCGATCATCAGTTTATCGTGCAAACAAATATTTTCTTAATGACTGTGGATGGATAATACATGACACATGTCTTACTTAAACGCTCTTGACATGTTTAATTCAGCGCTGGAACATGTAAACTTGTCGTAGGTGTTGCTGATTAGTAAAGGCATGCGATATGAACGCACGGGTGATAATTACAGATGGCGGCCAAGAGCACGAGATGCGCCTCCGCGACACCAACACTGGACCGTTGATGTTTTGCTATTAAACTGGCGAGTGTTTTTGTCTGGCTCGCAGATTGCAGCGGTTTCTAAATGAACCAAATGAGCGTCTTTCCTGGAAATGGTGTTTTATGCTTTTGCACTACACAGCCCCCTCATGCAGTGTATGACAGGGCCACATTCTTGGAGCTCCTCTCAGACTGGCCGCAGATTGCAGAATAGTCATAAATGCGTGTGAACGTTACCATATGAAATATGAACATGCTTGATGATGAGCATGTTGGATGAGAGATTCTGGTAAAGTCTAATATTGTTTTGGACTGAGGAGAAGATGCTCGAAGAGATTAAAGCAGGGTAAGCAGATTTCTCTGAGTGAAATATGAGACAGCCAAGATATAAACATGTACTTCATTTATTCCATTAGTTTTGGACAGGGCCTTTTTTGTTATTTCAGAACAGAAAAACAAACAAACAAACAACAATCTTGATTTCTGCTGAAGAATTTTGAGAGTATAACAAATGAAAATTTAATGAAGAAAATGTTAAAAAGATTTAAGTTTTATTTATGGTTCAAATAAAATTCAATCATTTAGAACCACTTGTTTGGTATACAAAGCCATAGGTTTCTCATATAATACATCGTCTTATAGATATTACAATAGAAAGTAAAGTATTTTATTTGATTTGATTTATTTATTTCGAACAGAAAACTCATACACACAAACAATTCACAAACAAAACACATTTCAACATGATTGAAATGGAGACGGATGAAGTACAAGCTTATTATTTTCCCCACTGTCACACATCATTCGTTTATTACCTGAACTTATTTCTTCTTTTACTTGTCTCCTTTTTTTTTACATGAGACATATTTAATCCTTTTGGCATCTTTGACATATTATATGTTTGATTCCATTTATACATTTACGTTATATAACATACATCCAAAAAAAATACATAGTGTTGTAAACATACATTGAAATACAAACATTGAAATTTCACATTGATACAAACATTGAAATTTCCTCACCTTTCTCATATTGTTCTTTTTCAATGTATATATATATATATATATATATATATATATATATATATATATATATATATATACAGTTGAAGTCAGGATTATTAGTCCCCCTGTTTATTTTTCCCCCCAATTTCTGTTTAACGGAAATAAGATTTTTCAACATTTCTTAACATAATATTTAATATATAACTATATATAATATATAAATATATATTTAATATATATAATTTAACTCATTTCTAATATTCGCTTTATTTTATCTTTGCCATGATGACAGTAAATAATATTTGATTATATATTTTTCAAGACACTTCTATACAGCTTAAAGTGACATTTAAAGGCTTAACTAGGTTAATTAGGTTAACTAGGCAGGTGAGGGTGATTAGGCAAGTTATTGTATAACGATGGTTTGTTCTGTAGACTATCAAAAAAAAATTTTAGCTTAAAGGGGCTAATAATCTTGACCTTAAAAATTTTGTTTAAAAAAATAATAAGTACTTTTATTCTAGCCGAAATAAAACAAATAAGACTCTCTCCAGAAGAAAAAATATTATCAGACATACTGTAAAAAACTTGCTTGCACTGTTAAACATAGTTTGGGAAATATAAAAAAAATTAAATAAAATTCATAGGGGGGGGGGGCTAATAATTCTGACTTCAACTGTATGTGTATATATATATATACTATCGACAGATTAATCGATTATTAAAATAATCGTTAGTTGCAGCCCTAGTATATATATATATATATATATATATATATATATATATATATATATATATATATATATATATATATATATATATATATATATATATTCATTCACTTTTTTGTCAGCTTAGTCCCTTTATTAATCCAGGGTCACCACAGCAGAATGAACGGCCAACCTATCCAGCAAGTTTTTACGCAGCGGATGCCCTTCCGGCCGCAACCCATCTCTGGGAAACATCCACACACACATTCACTCATACACTATGGACAATTTAGCCTACCCAATTCACCTGTACCGCATGTCTTTGGACTGTGGGGGAAACCGGAGCACCCGGAGGAAACCCACACGAAGGCAGGGAGAACATGCAAACTCCACACAGAAACACCAACTGAGCCGAGGTTCGAACCAGCGACCTTCTTGCTGTGAGGCGACAGCACTGCCCCACTGCATCGCCCTGATAGAAAACAATGTTATTTATAATTCATAGTATCATTTATAGGTATTTATTTAAGGGCCCTCAGATTTCCTGGGTCCCTAAGTGGCTGCTTACCTTGCTTATTGTTTAAATCCGTCCTAGTATATTCTATATATTTCACTATATATGTGATACTGTGAAGCAGCAGGCTGGTTCTGAAGCTTCGAACTGTTTGACAGGCTAATCTGCTTGTTAGAGCCAAAACTGAATATCGTATGATTGTGAGTCACCTCTAAGCCCCAAAGCTTCTTAATACAATTAATCACATGCCAGTTAACTAAACCAAGCTATCTTTTCACTGACTGTCACTGGATAAGTTGTTAAGAAAATACTGACAACTGTAACAGTAGAGCTAAACCACAATAAGATCATATACTTACATAAATAAATGATATAAAATAATATTTCTAAAATCAGACAACGCAGTGGCGCAGTAGGTAGTGCTGTCGCCTCACAGCAAGAAGGTCGCTGGGTTGCTGGTTCAAGCATCGGCTCAGTTGGCGTTTCTGTGTGGAGTTTGCATGTTCTCCCTGCGTTCACGTGTGGCTGAACTGTTTAAAGTGTATGAGTGCCTGTGTGAATGAGTGTGTGTGGAGGTTTCCCAGAGATGGGTTGCGACTGGAAGGGCATCCGCTGCATAAAAACGTGCTGGATAAGTGGGTGGTTCATTCCGCTGTGGCGACAGTGGATTAAGAAAAGGGACTAAGTCGACAAGAAAATGAATAAATGAAATCTAAAATCTGTTGTTTTTTATTATATATTGTAAATAAACAAATTTACCAAAAGCATGTAACTAAGTTAGAATATAAAAATGATATTTTATTAAATGTTATATTTGTATTATGTTATATAATTATAACTGTATAACATAATTGGTTACTCTTAAACAACTGTCATTTTCTCTATTTTCTGTAGTCAGAATTATTAGCCCCCATTGGATTTTTTCTTTTTTAAATATTTCCTAAATGATGTTTAACAGAGCAAGGAAATTTTCACAGTATGTCTGATAATATTGTTTCTTCTGGAGAAAGTCTTATTTGTTTTATTTCGTCTAGAATAAAAGCAGATTAAATTTTTTTGATGAACCATGTTAAGGACAAAATTATTAACCTATTTAAGCTCCATTTTTAATCGATAGTCCACAGAATAAACCATCGTTATACAATAGCTTGCCTAATTACCCTAACCTGCCTAGTTAACCTATTTAACCTAGTTAAGCCTGTAAATGTCACTTTAAGCTGTATAGAAGTGTTTTTCAAAAATATTATTTACTGTCATCATGGCAAAGATTAAATAAATCAGTTATTAGAAATGAGTTATTAAAACTACATGGTGGACCATTTTAAAGTCGGCCGTCTTGGATTCGTAGTTTCAGATGCTGCACATGTAGTATCCTTACACCATAGACAATTGCCTTCAGATGACCCCAAAGATAAAAGTCTAAGGGGGTCAGATCGGGAGACCTTGGGGGCCATTCAACTGGCCCACGACGACCAATCCACCTTTCAGGAAACCGTTCATCTAGGAATGCTCGGACCTGACACCCATAATGTGGTGGTGCACCATCTTGCTGGAAAAACAAGGGAGACTCATCATCATGTAGCAATTTCAAACATCCGGTGGCCTTGAGGTTTTCATTGATGTAGAACGGCCCCACTGTCTTTGATGTCTATGATGTGAAGATACAAGATGTGCAGCACCTGAAACTACGGATACTGGAAGCCTGTGCTGGCATTTCTCCTGTGGTGTTGCTATCAGTGAGTGAAGAATGGGAGAAGAAGGTTGCATTGAGAATCCAACACAATGGGCAGCAAATTGAACTCATTTTATAAGTGGTCAGAAACTTGTAAATAACTCATAAAAGAATAAAGTTACGTTAAAACCAGTAAACTTTTGTTTTTCTTGTGAAATTCCCAGTAGGTTTGATGTGTCACATGACCCTCTTCCTATTAAAGAAAGCAAAAGTTGGATCCAAGATGGCCGACTTCAAAATGGCCACCATGGTCACCACCCATCTTGATAAGTTTGCCCCTCACATATACTAATGTCTCCATTAAACAGAAATTGAGGGAAAAAATAAACAGGGGGTCTAATAATTTAAGGGGGCTAATAATTCTGACTTCAACTGTATATTGTTACAGTTAAGCCAAACTTTTATTCGATGGGAAGGATTTTCATCTGAAGACACTTCTCTTTCTGTGTAATGATATATGGCTCTCTCTCTGAGCAGCTCTGCTGAATGGACTCTATGCGCCCTATCATACACCCGGCGCAGGGTGGCGCAAGGCGCAGCGCAGTAGTCTTTTGGTAGTTTCAGCTTGGCGCAAGAGTCGTTTTGAGGCGTTGCGCTACGCTGTTTAAATAGCAAATGCATTAGCGCTCATATGTGCGCCCATAGGCGCTCTGGTCTAAAAAGGGAGGCGTTCTGAGGTGCACTGCTGGCGCGTTGCTATTTTGAGAATCTATAATAGATTTTTCATTAGACCAAAACAAACCCGGTCTAAACTCTGGTGCAGAGTTGCGCCTCGCTTACGCACTGCTTAATACACACAAGAGAGCAATAGGCAAATATCTTTACATATGAAAAAAATTAAATATTAAGGATATATATAGGATATAATAAGAATAGATATAGAATATAAATATAAAGGATTAAAATATTACAAAACATATTATTTTCTAGCCTACATAAATATGAAAAATCACTGCTTTTATGTCTTCTTCATCTCGGGAGGCTTTTTCAGTTCAATTATAACAATTTGCTTTTGTATAATGTTATAATTATATGCATTATTATTTATTATATCCATATTTATATTTGTTTTATTAAAAACAAGCTTAGATTTGGCCACCTCTCAGGTTTTTGACCATATGGGGCACAGCATGTGTTTTAAGATATAATATTTAGCTATTTGCTATTATTATTCATTTATTCGTTTGCTGGAAATTAGAACTGAATTTAGAAATAGTTTTGAAACGAATATTTGCGCTTAACAAACAAAAGTATTTATTTATAGACTAATTGATGTCTGTGTGTAAAGGTTTCCCTATCCAAGAGCGAAAGTGAAAGTAGATCCATTATCTCTCATTCTCACGCAGTAGATGCTCTGTTAAACAGTTTTCTGTTTAAAACTGTGAACTGTTTTCTTGTGAAATGCTTATTTTTTCCACTTAGACTTACTTTGCGTCCTGTAAATAGCGAATGCGCTCTTGGCGCGACGCAGCTGACTCTTAAAGGGAATGGGAGATGAGACTCTAATTGGTTTATTCTCAAAACACACCTATAACTCAATAAGAAAATAAACTCAACCCTTTTAGACCATGCACCGAAGCGCAAGGCAGATTTCCCGTCCTTAAAATAGTAAAAACGCGTCCTGACACACCCTGAAAGCATTTGCGCCCTGCGTTTTGCGCTTTGCGCATGGACCGTCGAAATAGAGCCCTATGAATTCATTCACATTATCCTCGGAAATAATAAAGCTCATATAATTACTTTCAAATATTTGTCAAAAGAGAAACAAGCTTATTAGATTCCGATTCCGATCATAGCTAAATCTTTTCTAAATTTTCAACATCTTTCTGCTTTGCACTCCAGGAACTCCCAAAGCATATGTCCGCATCAGAAGAGCATGAGTCTGCATTTTTGGCCCTCATGTTGACCCGGGCCTTTGGGTGTTAAGTTGTCCCGAGGCGTCGCCTTTGAAGTGAACCGTCTGCACCCGCACGTGCCCGATTTTTCAGAACATTCCCTTCTCTCTCTCCCTCTTTCTCTCGTGACAATGAGCTCAGTGATTTCTCCAGTGCTCATTCAGAAGCAGGACTGCCGTTCGCTCTCATGTTCTCTTTCAGTTGTAGCCTACGTGCCGCAAAGCACATCCTCAGTGCACTTTTGTGATGTGCTTGCTCACTTCATTGTCCTACGATTGACTGATGTTTGAGATCCACACATACACGTTCACAGAGAATAAATGAAGCTGTCGATGTGGAGGCGGGCAGGGTGATCACACTCACTTCAACCAAAAAGAGGCCAGCAGAGTCATGACATCAGCATCTCTACAATGCACTTAATAAGGGTCTCACTCTGTGTGTGTGTTTTGGATGTCTGCTCATGCTGGTATTTTTAGACTTTCTTAAAGGGACAGTTCATCCAAAACTGAAAGTTCTGTCATCATTCACTCACCCTCAAGTTGTTCCAAACCTCGATTTTTTTTACATGATAAAATTTGAAAAAAGCTGGAAACCGGTAACCATTTACTTCTAGAGCAGTAGTGGGCAAACATTTTAGACCCGAGGGCCACATCAAGTTTTGCAAACCAAGTGAAGGGCCACATGTCAGATTCTTCAAAAAATAAGTTTTATTTATAGTGGCAGTATACATAGAACGTAATATCGGACAGAAACATGTCACATCAACACAAAACAGTTTTTTTAAATAGTTATTATTGAGTCAAATTTACAAATCTAATTAATTTGCACTGCTATTATATGTATTTATCAATCATCTTAAGACAATAAAATAATACCTTATAATAATAATAATAATAATAATAATGGGCGACGCAGTGGCGCAGTAGGTAGTGCTGTCGCCTCACAGCAAGAAGGTCACTGGTTCGAGCCTCGGCTCAGTTGGCGTTTCTGTGTGGAGTTTGCATGTTCTCCCTGCGTTCGCGTGGGTATCCTCCGGGTGCTCCGGTTTCCCCCACAGTCCAAAGACATGCGGTACAGGTGAATTGGGTAGGCTAAATTGTCCATAGTGTATGAGTGTGTGTGAATGTGTGTGTGGATGTGTCCCAGAGATGGATAATGCGTAAAAACTTGCTGGATAAGTTGGCGGTTCATTCTGCTGTGGTGACCCGGGATTAATAAAGGGATTAAGCCGACAAGAAAATGAATAAATGAATAATAATAATAATAATAATAATAATAATAATGTAATAATTTTTACAGTGGAGAATAGAAAAGATATTGTCTGATGAAAAAATCTCATATTAACACATTAAAAATAGTTCTTAAAGTTTACTATTCAGTCAAATTTACAATAATCTAATTTGCACTGCTTTTCGAATATACAGATCATTCATCATAACACTTGATAAAACCACAAATCTTTGATAAAATAACTTTTTAAAGTGGGTGTATGCATGGAAAATATATTCTATGACAAAAGTTAACACATTAAACCAGCAATTATTATAGATTTTGACGGCAAAAACGCGAGGCGCAGCAGTTGGGTAAAACGCGAGGTGCGCAGGGCGCATAAGCTGCACGCAAAACCCTTAGGTTGAAATCTTTAAAAACAGCAATACTTTCTTGGCATATTAGACCTACCGCTTTTTGTCCGATATTGGTGAAGAAGTATTTTGTTGTCCATTTTTCCTTTTAAATTACGACATTCAGAGTCAAATTTTTTCAGACTCATTTTCAGTCATTAACAGTAAAGTGGATTTTAATATCCGAGAGTGTGTTCTAATTCTACTGGTTGCACTAACTATACCGTGTGCAATACTACAATCACATGGCGTTCACTTGTAATTGCATCATTAATTTACTAATTCTCTCGCGGGCCAGATGAAAGTGTTCAGCGGGCGGCATATGGCCCGCGGGCCGTAGTTTGCCCACCTCTGTTCTAGAGTATTGGATTTTTCTACTGTGGGAGTCAATGGTTACTGTTTTTGAGCTTTCTTTAAAATATCTTCATTGTTCTACATAAAAAAACGAACACATTACGGTTTGCAACTATGTGAGGGTGAGTAAATAGTGGGTAAATTTGAATTTTGAGTGAATGAAAGAGTTATGAACTATTTTTTTTGTGAAAATGTTGTACTATTCTCTGAGGTCGGATGAAGTTATTAAGATTTTTAGATCACAAAACTTAATTTAGAATTAAGACAATTTTCTGTCCATTGATGACCCCCTTGTTGGAACAACACGAGTTATGAATAGGTTTGAATAAGTATGGAAGATTTCACATTACGATAACTGATATGATTGGCGTGACTTCAATCTTGCCAGAATTAGTGAACACAATGTCACGGCAATTCGTAACTTTTTCATTTAGTGGCTAATTCGTACATTTTAGTGCGATTTGCTCATCCCCCAATGACGGTTGGGTTTAGGTGCCATGCCTCCTTTTTAAAATTGTACAATTTTGTACGACTGAACTCGTATGAATTTGTACGAATTAGACTTAATATACTTAAGTTTTCTCGTGAGATCAGGCTGGAATTAGTAGCTCATCCAAGGTACTTCTCACTCATTGTTTTTTGAACTGTATGAATTCGGATATACTACACAGTTTACCTCCTTTTTTCATATACAGTATAGTAGGCATGTATTTGATTTCAAAACAATTTAATTTAAGTTTATTTTTATAGTGCTTTCACTATAATTATTGTTTCAAAGCAGCTTTACAAAATATGCACATTATTGTATTGCAGTCAAAATCAGAAAAGTTTTTAGTTATTCATTCATATTCTATTCGGCTTAGTCCCTTTATTAATCACAGCGGAATGAACCGGCAACTTATCCAGGATATGTTTTACGCAGCAGATGCCCTTCCAGCTGCAACCCATCTCTTGGAAACATCCATACACACTCATTGTAACGGGGAGACTGACACGGAGGGATCCATTATGCAGTATTTATTAGTCACACTTTCACTCAAACAATCAACACGCACAAAGGTGCGAACACACAACAACAATAGTAATAAAGGTCTTAAGGCTAGCGGCTGACAGACACAGAGTGATTTACCAGGCATGGGTCAGAGGCAGGCGGCGTGATTCAGAGTCCGTGTATCAGGCTTGGGTCAAGGGCAGGCAGTGAGTATCAGAGTCCGTGTATCAGGCTTGGGTCAAGGGCAGGCAGCGAGTATCAGAGTCCGTGTATCAGGCTTGGGTCAAGGGCAGGCAGCGAGTATAAGAGTCTGTGTATCAGGCTTGGGTCGTGGGCAGGCAGAAGGCAAAGCAGAGTCAGAAACGGGCTGGAGTAATTCACAGGAGATCAGGCAGGATATAAGTAATGCTGGCCAGGGCTGAACAAGACTTCGCACTAACTGAGTGTTTGAGTGCGGCTTATAAAGGGTACGTGGGTCATTAACTGGATTCAGTTCAGGTGTGCTAGATCAGTGTAAGTGGATGATGTTTTTCTTAGAAGTCCGGAGATGGTGGCCTCTGCTGGCCAGCGAGGGGAGAGACTGGGACCGAGTCGGTGACACTCATTCACACTATGGACAATTTAGCTTACCCAATTCACCTGTACCGCATGTCTTTGGACTGTGGGGGGAAACCGGAAAACCCGAAGGAAATCCACACGAACGCAGGAAGAACATGCAAACTCCACACAGAAACGGCAACTGACCCAGCCAAGGCTCAAACCAGTGGCCTTCTTGCTGTAAGGCAACAGCACTACCTGCATTGCCCCTAGTTTTTAGTTACCATAACTTTATTAGTTGCTTAGTAACTAGTAACTAATTGCTTTTAACAGTTAAAGTTATTTTACAGTGGGTACAAAAAGCTTTCAGTCTCTGTTATATTGCAGCGATTTGCTAAAATCAAGTAAATTCTTCATTAATGTACACACAGCGCCCCATATTGACAGAAAAACTCCAAATTGTTGACATTTTTGCAGAAAATATTAAAGAGCCCATATTATGGGGTTTTGAAAATTCCCCTCCATGTAGTGTGTAACACAGCTCTAAGTGAAGTGAAGTATCCAGCTAAGGCTTAAATCTGTTAGTGTACAGTGTTTAAAAAGGTTGATTCATCTATAAAAGAGTCGACTCATAGTGCTTCAAACGAGTCGCCTTGATACCGATTCATTAGGTGTTTCGCCATGACGTACGAACGAAACCAAGTTATTCACGTGCACGTGCAAACCCGGGAGATTTCAAACCTGAGGCCCCGCCCTCTGACGCAGAAACCCAGACACACACACACACACACACACACACACACACACCCATGCCGGTCGATTGAAGTCACACTGCAGATGGATATATTGAGTCTCTACCCAAAGCAGAAACATCAGCATTATAGCCAAGCAGTTGGAAACTTCTGGAAACTACATGCTACAAAGAATACTTCATCAGAGTTTGTTAAAGGAAGGATCAGTAAAGAGTAACTTACTACTGGATGTCAGGATGGATTTTTCTTCCTCCATTTCTCAAGTGTAAGTACGTGCGATTAAAGTTGCCTCGTTGACTCCAGCTTGCAAATGTATTTAGTTGTGATTTGTTACTTGTAACCGCGTGTACTGTATCAGGTTAACTGGCTATATTGTCTTATCGCGTGCAAAGTCACGTTAAAAACGCGACGCGTGCTGCTTTGTTAACGGAGCTCCGTGGACGAGTAGTGTGTGTGTCTGTGTGTGCGTGTGCGCGCGCTGTCGTCCGGAGGTGTGTGTGTTTGTGTGTGTGTGTGTGTGTGTGTGTGTGTGTGTGTGTGTGTGTGCGCGCGCGTTGTCGTCCGGAGCAGGGTTAAGTGCGTGTGTGTGTGCAATGTGTGTGTGTGTGTGTCTGTGAAAAGAGCAGAGTGAGAAGCTAGGAGATCTCCTCAACTGTTTTTGGAGTTTTTGGTCAATAAAATAGTTAGTCGTCTGATTTTTCAAGTCCATAGTCTGTATTTACATTGACCCACTGGCAGCTAAAATCCACGCCTACACTATCGAGCGTGTATGAACTGTGAATACTTTTATATTGCTGATAAGCTGTTTGGCATTTCACTCTCTGACTGAAGGCAGTCGACCAATCGCAACAGACTGTCATTGGCCCAATCAGCGCAGATTAGCTTCGCGCTAAGGAGGGGTTTGGGAACAAATGAATCACTGGACGATTCATACAGGAGTCGCTGGGATAATTAGGTAAAAATAAATGCAGATTATAAGACCATGAAAGTGTTTTTTGACCTTGCATGCATATTAAACTGTTGTTGGAGACCCTTACAACCAAGATATGACCCTATTTCATGTATAATATGGGCTCTTTAAAGAAAAGAAAGAAAAACTAAAATATTAAGTATCTTAAGTATTCAGAACCCTTGCTAATTGTAAATACATTTTTGGCAAAACTTTGCATATTAACAATTTTTTTTAACTGAAAGTTTTAATTAGTTTGACAACTGCTCATGCTTAAGAAATAATAACATGTTAATCTAATGCCAGTATACGATATGAAATTTGGTGTCATTACTTTGAAACGTTCTGTATTTTGTATATGTGTATTGTTTACATTTTAAGTGATTACAATATTTAAATTGTCCATGCATTGAGATTTATGTAAACTTTTAGTATTTGGTCAAAATTTAATTACTTTAAGTTACTTTTCAGACAAAGCAATTAGAAAAGTAGTTGAAAGTTGTATTGATGTAATTAGTTACTTTTTTAAAGTAATATACTCAACACCAGTTGGGTGTTTTTTTAGGGTCTAAGGCAACAATAGAAATGTTGTGACAACTACACACCAGCAATTGAGTGGATAGGTATGATTGGGATGCTGGTAAGGGCCGATGGAGGGAATTTGGCCAGGACACTGGGATTACACCCCTACCCTTTACGAGAAGTGCCATGGGATTTTTAATGGTCACAGAGAGTCAGTTTAACATCTCATCCAAAATATTTCTGGAGAGTGCGCAATCCGTCCCAGGAGGTACGTTTTTTGCAATTTTAGTTTTCAGGAGTCCACCAGAGGTTGCTGTGTATGCTTGGACAGATTTCAAATTTCTCTAGTAGGTGCCATTCGCGCCTGCTTTTCTCACGTAAATCCACGAGAGGCCACTGTCGACTGACTGACCCACCCCACCCCCTTCCCTAAACCCAACCGATAGTGTTTTTAAAACCACTGATTGACAAGCACTCCACCTTTCCTAACCCAACTGACAGCGTTTTGAAAAGCAACCCAGAAAAAGAAAAGACCCTCCCGGCTGTTTGATTTTTAACACGTTTTCAGATCTTGCCTTGTTCTCACCGTGTTATTTACTTATTTCTTTTTTTGCCTTTTTTATCTGCTTTCTGGAGCCGTTTTTTGCCGGACCCGAACCCCGTCGGTATCCGGGGGTTACCAAAAAAAGAGTAAAGAGCTATAGCGTGAGGGGAGCTACAGACGCCTGCTAGCATTTTGCTTAGACAGGCTTTTGTTTGAGAGAAACGCTCAATATTTCAATACCTGTGTCCTGTTTGTGTCCTGACCACATGTGCTTGGTTGTATACTGTAGCAATAAAGTGTTTAGTCTTTTAAAAACACTGTTGTAATACATTGAGACACTAAACAATGTTCTTGTGACGTTTTTATACAGGGGGAAAATGCAAATGACTTCCAAATACTTCAAATATAGTCTGTGTTAGCAGATGCAAGGCTATTGATGAAATCCAGGCATTAAACTGTATGACAACTTGTCAGATGACTGTTCTATAGTCTACAGCTAGTCAATCTGTTAGATTCGAGTGCATTACAGTTCTAAAAAAAAAAGATAAATGATCTCAAATAAATCAAATACATTAATAGAGATGGTATAAGTATATAGTTTCACTCACCTAGGAAATTCACCCCTTCACAGTTGTCACAAAGTGCAATATACACCAAAATCGTTTTTTTGTATCGGGCTGTAAACACCTTTATTCTGTTGTAAAGTTGGCCATTTTAACATTGGGGTATATAGATATATGCTCTATTATGGAGCCTGGACTAGCGGAATTTGGATGAATTGCAGTTTTAGCTACTTCTGTATTAGCTTCAAGAGGTCAATTCTGCTCCACCTTCCAAGTCCACCGATGTACGCGGCGAGCCACTGGGCAAACTGGTAACAGCAAAAAAGCCGTTCCACATGGAGGTAATCGGTCAGCGGTTCATAGCTGCCCAGTAGTGTTCGTTTTAAAGACATAATGCGGCCAGATGTACCTCTGGCTACATAATTCATGTTCTCCAGAAAAGAAGATGGTTACTGTGGCGAGTCATCCAATTCCCCGTCGCCATGGTCCGTAATGTACACCAGCTGCACCATCCTCAAGCCCAATCAGCCACACCGGTCGCTCATGAAGAGACAGGGATATAAACCGCACGAAAGGACAAGCGAGTGAGTGCATTCTGACAAGAAACCTCCATGCTAACAATTCTCTGTTCTACCCCGCAGAATTGAGTGGCTGATTGGAGCTCACCCCCACTGCTACCCCTTCACGGACCCGAGAACATCACCATTATCATAACCACCAAAACATGGCACTTTCTGGGACTGAAGGAAACACAACGGAGGCCGCACTTTCTCACATACACACCGGATTTCACTTGTAAATGAACACCCCTCCGCGGCTTTTACTTGTTACATCCGAATGTGTGTATGTTTTCCCTCTTTATCTCACCACATTACATATTTACAATGAGCCGATGTTGCATAAAAGTCTTGATTGTTATATAAAGTGTTGATTTTTCTGTACAAACTGTAACATAATTCTGCACTGCGTAGTTTATACATTTGTTGCTGTGGTCAAGCAGAGCTCTGCATATTTTTGACCAGATCCTAGCTCTGATTTACGTTACATCACATGTTGGTTTGTCTAGAATAGAGATCTGCTATTGCATTACTGGATTGGTGTGAGGATAACTTGGCTATGAATTTAAAGCTAAATGACCGTGTCATCATTATTTTGTCCTGACTGATTTAAAGCTGATGAACATCTAATCCGGACCTCAGTGCTGGCCCGATATGGGCCCTGGATCCAGCGCAGCTGTGAGATCTGACCCAAATTCTTCCAGAGCATAGAAACCAGTGAATCAGCCAGTGAAAGAGACGAGCAGAGATGAAGAGATCAGGGAGAGAGAGAGAGAGAGGTGCATGAGATACAGAGCTTGTTTAAATACATTAAAGCCACATTTTCACAGGGCAGCATGACTGAAAACGTCAAAACTATCTAAAATTGTCTGTAGTGTGTGAGTGTGTGTGTGTGTGTGGATGTGTCCCAGAGATGGGTTGTGGCTGGAAGGGCATCCACTGTGTATAAATGTGCTGAATAAGTTGCCGGTTCATTGCGCTATGAGGACCCCAGATTAATAAAGGGACTAAGCCGACAAGAAAATAATTGAATGAATAATTTCAACTTTGAATGTTAGAATGTTCTAAATGAATAAGGCATAGCGGAGATAAGTGGGAATATAACACAGCCAGGAACTATGTTTCTCCAGAGCTGTAGTTACTAGTGCTCAAGTTTGCAACGTAGTTTGCGAATGTTCGTTGGAGCGACGGATTTGGGAAACGGCAAATCCACAAACTATGTTTGTAAAGGCGGAACTTGCGACCTTAGTTGGCTAACGATGATTTTGGGAAATGCACCTATAGGCCCCGTTTACACTAGTGCGTTTTAGTTTTAAAACGGCGTTGTAGAATGAAAACGATCCGCATCCACACTAGCATTTTACCCAGCGTTTCTGAACAGCTCTCCGTCCACACCAAAACGCTGAAAACGCACATCACGTGACCACACAGACACACTCGGGCAAGCGCTCCAGCATTTCTACCCAGATGAGAGCTCTGCTTGTCGGACTGCTCATCAAGCATCTCCCGCTGGATCTAATCTCACTATATTTGCTAAACGTGATATTTCATTCATGTTGTTGTCTTTATCTAACGACATAGGCCAATTCCCTGACTTTGGTCATTGGAATCTATTAAGTTACTTGTTCACGGGTAACATGTTTTGGTTAAGCGCAAAGATAAGTTAATGATTAATCCAGGTACATTGACTGATCGCTTGCCTTTATTTCCTACAATGTATAAACTTATTGTATGTTATACTTTTATAATTGTCGATTATTAAAACTGATATTCAGCAAAAGAGAGGGTGCGTTTCGTATTTTCACTGAAATTGAAAGGAGGCAGTTGTTATCGGCTCCGTTTTGTTATAAATATCCACACAGTGAAGATGACGCTCATATATGCAACACGGCGCCTCAACATTTCTGCTGTCTGTTAAGTTGTTAATATTAAAAAGAAAATAGGAAGTTCCTTAAATCATCTTTACATTTTATTGCTGAGAAAGTGAAACAACGTAGCCAAGGTGATGTGAATGAAGTTATAAAGTACACTGTTCCCTTTGAAGATTTACGCGTGTCCTCGGTATGTTTTCCATATCAAACTGAGAAGGGGGAGACTGCAGCCTTGATCAAACTTGCGAAGTCTTAACTTACAAGAAAAGGATGCGAGACTGAACTGTGTGTGGGCTACTTAATATTGAGGAAAAGCCCCAATCAGATAGGCGAACATTTGCAGCCCCGCCTCCGTTTTCAGATGTCTCCGTCTTTCCCCATCCACACTGAGACGTAGCAGCAGCGTTTTAGAATGAAAACGGCCTCTCCAGCGTTTTCAAAAAGCTCCGTTTTCGGCGCTCGAGAACTCCGGCGTAGTGAGGACGGATGGCGTAACCGTAGCAAAACTTATGCGTTTTCAAACTAAAACGCACTAGTGTAAACGGGGCCATAGAGTGGAGGAACTATGATGTCAATTTGTATGCAAAAACCCGGAAGCGAGTTAGCATTTTAGCACTTCCGGTTCCCTCGTCCCAAAGTCAATGGGTTTTTTGAATGAGGTTTCAGTAAAATCGATTAAATAAGGTCTGTGGCAAACACAAGTTCAAGATACTTTCATGTTTTGTTCTACGACATAAAACACATCTGTTACAGCACACTCTTGAATTTTTAATTCGGCCATGCTTCTTTGAAAGGACGGTTGCTATCAAGTTGCTAAATGGGACTACAGGCGGTGTCGGAGACATTATACGTCATCGAGCTGATCTGGTCTGGAGCGCAGCTCGCTTGTGTTGGGCAATTGGATTTTTCATGAATAGTATTTATAGTTTGTTGTGATTTTCTAATTGGGAATTCAGATTGTGTGTAAATAATTCCTTCACTTGTAAAGGCTGTCAAGACAGATTAATTTGTTGATCATTTATTTTAATTAAACGATATTATGAAGATACTGCTCACCAGTGCAGCCTGTTACTCTCCTGCTCTCAGTAATGCAAACGTGTGAATAAATGTGTAAAAAATACAAGCATCTTAACTGTCATTTTAACGTGATCAAGTGATTTTTCGTCTTTTTTTCTTTATCTGAACACATTTAACTGCATCATAACTGCAATATTTACACTCCTCCATAAAATGTATAGCAGATGTGACTGTATGAGCTGCTTTTCGCTGTACTTCGTGACAAAAAAGGAATATTAAATGTTGCTCTGTGTCAATGATGGAACTTGCAGGCATTTGATAGACTTGTTCTGACGTCACAGACGATAGCCCCGAGGGCTCTGTAGTCTGTTTATAGCCTAATGTTAGCCTCTCAACTCTTGCGTTTGCATTTAAGATCCAAAAGTGCTCAAAGTTATATTTTCATGTGAAGATTATCCGGCTGGACAAAACGTGTAAGTGTAATGAACAGTGTTTGAACACAGAGCTTATTATTTGCAATCTTTGAAAAGCCTATGGGAAAATCCTATAGGGATTTTCACGAGGGAACCAGTTTTATGCTAGCAGCCGATTAGCCTACAAAGTGACGTCATAAATCCTCCACTCTATGTTGATGTTTGCACTTCATTCATGATTTGCTCGTTCATTTTTTAAGAATGTTGAGTACACAATGGAAATAAGCCTGTGGCTTTTTTGTGTAATTTCAAGAGTTCACACTTAGCTGATGATTAATTATAAAAGCTTGTTTGGCATGCTGTCCTGGAAGAGAGCCCTGAGCTCAGGAGATCCTCAAGCCCAGGGCTCCCTCCCGTTGCAAGGCTAAATTCTAAATTGGCACTATAGATATGCTTCTAGTACGTAGTTATCTTAAAGAGCAATCACTTACTGTTCATTGGTTACTACAGCAGGGGAGTTCTCGCGATCTACCTGAGCTCAAACTCCCCTGCTGTAGTAACCAATAAACAGTAAGTGATTGCTCTTTAAGATAACTACGTACTAGAAGCATATCTATAGTGCCAATTTAGAATATTCAATTAACTTAATTGTATGTTTTTAGGCGGTGGGAGGAAACTGGGGAACCCGGGGGAAACCTACGTGAGCACGTGGAGAAGCGCAAACTCCACACAGAAATGTCTGCTGGTTTGGTAAAGCCTGGAACCAGAGACATTATTGCTGTGAGGCAACAGTGCTACCCACTGGGCCACCGTGTCACCCATCTAAGAAGGAAGAGTAGGGGTGGAAGGGGGGGACTCTTCAAAACGAAGATAGCAGTGGAATAACCCCGGGTATTTATAGTAGTTTAGGAGTCCTCTGATTGGAGCGTAGTGAATTGGATAATAAGGATCCAGCCGCTAACAATCATAAGCATGTGATCCTCTCGAAATTTGTTTATACATAAACTTCACTTAATGTTGACAGTTTTTTAAAAATGTATGAATTAGTCTAATTGGACTTGTTTGTATATTTTTGTTAAAAATATCAAATAAAATAAATCAATCAATCAACATTGTAACAACTTTAATTCCTGTTTCAGAACAAAAGAATCGATTCACAGGTGTGAAAGCACCCTAAGGCTTCCATAAAGAAGCAAAGAACCTTGAACATCCACAGAAATTCTCTACAGAACATAATTTTTTTCTGCGCAATAAGAAAAAAAAACAAACTTTCTTTTAAGAACTGCTCACAGAAAGATTCTCAGACAAGTTCTTCTACTGATTTCCAGCAACCCCCCTTCGCTTTTCACAGTGTAAAAACTCCAGCAGTCAGACACAACATTCATTACACACAGATGACCGGAGCGAGCCATGTATGTATGTGCATTGCTGTAAATGTGCTGTAAATGCACAAGCAAAGCCGTCTGCCCTCAATAGAGTCCGAACCCGTGACCCCAGAGGTCAGAGGTCGAGCCCCCCAAACAGGCCCACGAGAGCTTGCCTTTTAAAAGCGACCTCATCTCACTGGAAAGCCCTCGGCTGGGGGCATTACATCATCCTTTTCCCATCATTATCAGGGTTGTAGAGAGACTGACTCTCTGTGTTCGGGGGTCAGTGGCTGAGAGATGGAGATGTCCAGGAACAGAAAGGGATAAAGAGATAGGATAGAAAAGTGGAGCACAGAGATGCTATTTAAGTGACAAGAAACTCCTCTGTGCAGCCTGTGACCCAGCGCACACACACGTACACGCACACACACAAACGCGCACGCTCCATAGGAACAAAATGGCACTCTTGGTTTAGCCCAACAATGTCAGTGACACTCTAGTACCGGCTTATGGGTTTTATTGTTAGCGTACAATCCTCTTGGCATTGTGCTTAACAATGCCCTCAGTTAATGGGCAGTCTAACCTACTTGCATTGTCTCTAATTGGTCTCTCTGGAGCAGGAAAAGAGAAAGAGAAGAAGCAGGTTTGGAGAGGGGAAGGAGCCAGGCTGAATCACCGCTTTAGTGCAGAGTCAGGGAACAGATTTGGACAAAGGAGCTTTTGTGGCACCAGAGCCTAGAGTTCAGGAAATGCACCTGGTCCCCCTTCTCCAGCTGATAAGAGCTCTCTCTCTCTCTCCCTCTCTGGCCATTACCTCATCACAGACACACACACACACACACACACACATACCAAGCGGACAGATTGTGGGTATTCATGTTTTATGGGGACTTCCCATATGTAATGATTTTCATAGTTTTATTGCAGTACTTGTCAAAATACTGTGTGGGTAATGGCCAAAACTATTTCCCCACAAAGTCAACATTTACTGGTATTTGTCAGGGTTCTGCCACTTTGGTCTTGTAATTTCTTGTTTTGGTGGCAGAGCTCTGACACTACTCATGTCTGGTCCTGTTTCTGTTTCTGTGTGCGCGCGCGCCGTCGTGGGTGTACGCAGAGTGTGCGCTCTGCCGCTTGATGTGGCCGCGCCACGCTCTGCGTCCCTCAGACGCGCGCGCTCTTGTACTAGTGTTTGTTCTGTCAGCGGCGCGCTGCTTTATTCTCGGCGCCTCCGTCTAGTTG